>NW_022698455.1:2247680-2261085 GCF_011630105.1 Anneissia japonica
TAGGTTTTGCGTGGCAGCCATTTTGAAATTTAAGATGGCTGCCAGAATGACCTCGAATGAAATATTGTAGTTCATAGTAAAGATTTTGAATTCTGAGAGTCAGGGTATGGTTCTAATGTAAAATATGACAATTATGTAATTTTTAAGATACCATACAATATTTGACCTTAAATGACCCTAAATTACCTTAAATGACCTATTTGTGGCAATACCAGGTCAAAAATGGTATGATGGTTTTCCTTTACCATATAAAAATTGTTTCAGACATTAGAATTATAATTCCAAGTGGTTTAGAAGCGAAGATATAGATAAACATAGGTTTTATTAGGCGGCCATTTTGAAATCCAAGATGGCCACCATAATGACCTCGGATGAGGTGGTTCCTACCAAAAATTGAATGCTATGACCATAAGAAGCATGTAAAAAAAAATTGGTGCTTTTGTCCGGAACGTCCACATCCATCTGCTAAGCTGCCAGACTATTTCTATTTGTTTTCAGCGAGCCATAGCATTGAGTATGTTAGAACAAAGTGGATCTGACGTGAATCTTACCACCAAAGGGGCATGTAGTCAAAATTCTGTGGTAAATATAATTCATAGCATATTTACGTGTTTGGCCAATTTGGAGGCTTGGGAAAAGGGAATAGAATATTGATGGTGGTGATGGGTATGGTAGTGGTGGTTATAGTAGAGTAGTAATAGTTGAAGTAGTTTTCATTATGGTAGTGGTGGTTGTTGGTAGTGAAAGTTATGGTAGTGGTTGGTTATACTAGTGGAGGTTATGGTAGTTGTAGTTATACCAGTAGTTGTGGTACAGTGGTAGTTATGGTAGCAGTGGTTATGGTAGTGATAGTTAAAGTAGTGTTTGTTATGGTAGTGGTGGTTGTGGGTATTGAAGGTTATGGTAGTGGAGGTTATGGTAGGGGTAGTTATGATACCAGTGGTTATGGTACAGTGGTAGTTATGGTAGCAGTGGTTATGATAGTGATAGTTAAAGTAGTGTTCGTTATGGTAGTAGTGGTTGTGGGTAGTGAAGGTTATGGTAGTTGTTGGTTATGCTAGTTTGGATTATGATAGTGGTGGTTATGATACCAGTGTGGTTATGGTAGTGGTAGTTATGGAAGTTGTTATGATAATGATAGTATTGTAGTGGTGGTTTTATGGTAATGAGAGTTAAAGTAGTGTTGGTTATAGTAGTGGTGGTTGTGGTATTTTTAATGTGGTGATGGTAAATGTGCAAAATTTATGCTAATTATAACATCAATAAACCAAGAGTTGAAATATAGAAACATACTTAAACTGAATAAAAAATACACGCAGCCTAAGGAAAACAACATTGCGATTTCTATGTGTTTATGGGTTACAGCCACGAGACGATGGTGCCGATTCCCTTGGAGAAAACAACATCCAATCAGCTTTGAGCCAAAAAGATCACCACCAGGTAGTGGATGAAGATGACCAAGTTCTTTGCGATAGAGATGGGGATGTAGGTATTGATAAACACCAAAGAGATGTTAGAATTTGCTCACCAGAAGATGAGAATGAAGATTCTCCTGTGTCGCTTAAAGAAAGAGATGAAGTAGCTGCCTTCGATGAGGATGGTGACGATGAGAGGAGCTCTCCTCTGCTGTTTCAAACACCTTCATGCGACTCAGAACCTGATGATGTAGTGGTTAGTCAATATTTATTATATTAAAATTTTGCTTTCGTTAATATCGTTAACTCATTGTATTATAGACCGGAACAGAGAGTGCTGCTAGTACTACTACTATGCAACTATTTTCATAGAATAGCTAGACGATGATTGGATAGCAAGCATCTTAAACACCAAGTTCCATTTCCACTACGTGTCGAATTGACATTAGCAAAAAAAAATCATTAAATTATATTTGTTATACTCTTTTTTTTTTCTCTCATCTAGATTGAAGATGACAAGACAGCATTGGAATCTCAATCAAACAACAGGTAAATTTGTTATTAATTTTTATTTATTTTTATTTACACTTTCAAATAAGAGAAATATGTTGTGGTGGATCCTAGTGAATGTATGTAAATATAATATAAACAACACACCTTGGAATTTGGTGAGAATGTAAGTACCTGTAATTCCACTGCCTCTATGCTTTCTTTTACTTGACTTAGCTTCATCTAATTGATCCAAATTTTAATTATCAGTATTTGATAAATATAAGTATTTGTAACAATAATGATGATAATAATAATAATAATAATAATAATAGCACTCAGTACAGAGCATATCTCCGCCCACCGCCAATCTTTTTCTGTTAAAAATTCCTATAAAATATGTACTTTCCAACCACCAACCACAATCTACTTAAAAAAAATTACACTAACACGAAAGTTTCATTTAGATGAGTTGTTTAGTGTTTGCGATATCTGATCTGCCACATTTTGTTTTGAGTGGTCCATAATCGACACCAAATTATAACCACTTTACTTTTCAAATGCCTTTTATTATATCAGTTGTACACCTGCCAATTCCTGACATGTTCTGGCTTAATTTACATGCAAGTGTTACTCTTATAGCTGACAAACAAAATACTTGCAATGCATTGGTGTTGAAATGGAAATATTTTGGAAATAGAAATATGGGGATTTGGTGTTTAGCGACACATGATTAAATGTAAAGATGAATTAAAAATATTCCCAATAAGTTTTTTAAAAAGTGAAGTTAGTTCATAT
Organism: Anneissia japonica; assembly: GCF_011630105.1. Lineage (NCBI taxonomy): Eukaryota > Metazoa > Echinodermata > Crinoidea > Comatulida > Comatulidae > Anneissia > Anneissia japonica. The sequence goes on from NW_022698455.1 coordinate 2,250,383, forward strand.
AAAACACTGTACGTGACACACACACACCCACACACACGCAAACTTCCACAACTGAAAACATATCTCTTGGCGGAGATGATAATAATAATATTAATAATAATAAGATTAATAAAGAGCACATATCCACTGAAGTTGTGCTCGATGCAATAAAGAAGGGTGGAACAAAAACTTACCATGAATCAGAAAAGAAATGCAGCACACATCACCGAACTGTTTACATGCAATTTGAGGCACAGGGGCCAGTCTACTCATAACTCACAGGTGGGGGTATCCATTTAAACAAATTATCTGTGGCGAGGAACCATGAAGGCATAGGTTGAGGTGTGTTCATGAAGGCTCCTACAAAATATAGAATGCAAAATTTTAAAAATTATTCAGTAAATGAGAACCATATTTCTCTTCACTCAGTGTTGTGGATATTTTTGCCTTACGGAAGGATCGACTAAGTCTTAGGAAACGAAAGAGGCAGGTGGCTGAACCAGAACGACCAAGTAAAACCCCAAGAGTTGAAACCAGTGATGATGAGGAAACAGATCTTGAATTGCCTGACAGTATGCCTGAAGTAATTAAACATGTCCCAGAAAAAACTGTCCCTTTAATGGCAGTAGACCGAAGGTAAGAACAGCAGTAGTACTGATAGTATTAAAGGTACAATGTAACCCTAAAAGACAATAATATCAATGAAATGGGAAATACAAACACCAGAAGGAATCCACAAGTTTGAACAGGACCTTGTGGCTTTAATAAAGTATAGTAGCCTTCAATGTTGGTACTGTGTTCACATTGATACACACACTATGCCCAGTGGCAGTGCCAGTGTTGAGGTGGAAGGGAGACTTAAATTTCTGACAAGCCTGGCTATTTGTTGCTATAACAAATTGGAACATATGTATTCATCCAACAGTGAGTAACTCAACATGTATATGGTGGAATAGAAACTATAAACTAAGTCTCAATATGGCACTTAGGGAATAGAGTTGTTTTTTTTTTCTTGTGAGAAATAAATTGTGGTGTTTGCAGGATTTGAACACAGGACCATGGGATTGGATGGCAGGCAACCTAACCACCAAGATGCAAGTGCTTGGTTTAAGACTCAAACTCTTGTTCTTCCAATTGTAAGCCCTTAAATATTTAAAGTAAATTGAACAAAGTTTATATATTTTCACTAACATTATTTTCTTTTCTTCTAACTTATGTGTCTCCCGGGCAACAACAGACCGGTAAGTATATTTTTATAACATAATTAATATTATTCTTGATTATTTTATGATAATAAATGATTCACTAAAAAGTTTAATCTACAGTATTTTAATCTAAATAGAAAATCCCAAAGGTCCATAGATATACTGCCCTAAATTTGTCTTCGATAAAAACCAAATTATTTTAATCGCTGGCATTCTTCCACTTAAAATGTTAATTTAACTCTTATTCAAACATCTGTATGTTTTATGGACCTTTCTATCTTGTTCTTTCAAGTTGTTATCGCTGAATTGTGTTGTTTACATGCACTTCGCGATCATATCTAGAATTCACAATGTCAATAAGTTGCTGACCCAACACTCGTTTGTCAATGTAAATATGTGAGCTCAATCTGGTTTATTATGTTAATATAGTGATTATTATTCCAGAAATGGAAGAAAATATCAAACTATTAATTAAATAAATACAACAAACTTGATTTTATTCAAAAAAATCTACATTATCACTTTGTAAAACGTGCGCAATCTGACTTTTTTTACGGTAATAATTGATCGATGATGACATCATCAGGGGCAAGACCATTCGTAGAATCGACTATTTGTAAAATGGACGTTTCACTGTATTTAAAAATCTGTATCCCATTAACCATTCCTGAATATTTTGTCAAATGTACTTTTTGTCTTAGAGAAATCAGTTGTACAACATATTAATTATTTAATTTTTGTCAAGTAGTCAATGACATAACCTAATTTGTAAGTGACAAATAATGAGGTTTGTCATTTGTAGTGGTAACAGTGACCAATAGAAAATAAGAGAGAAGATCTCTGACTGCTAAGGTTTCAATAAAAACATAACTGGTTGGATATATGTGAGGTCTCACCACAAAATGAGTCTCATGGTTAGAAATTCAAAAATTGAGTTTATATTATATGTGGGTAGATCACATTTGGTCTTTGAATAGCTTCTTTAGGATAAGTAGATCCAGAGATGTGAGCATTTATAGTTTAGGTGTATAAGAACCATGTTTTGAGAAAATCGACCTCAAAGATAAACTAACCTGTACAAATAATATGACTTGAATTACAGAATATGTGCAGAGAACACTGTTTTGGCAAGAAAATTAACTTACAAAGTATACAATCATAAAATATAAGTATCAAGTAAATTCAAAAACATTAAAATCAAAATTTTGTACAAATATTGACTTTGGCCTGTTTTGGTGAATATCTCAATATGATTTCAACAACAATGCGTCTCATTTCGTGGTGAGACCTCACATATCTGGTATTCTTGTTATTTACACAGCTTGTATCTCTTTTATTAGTTTCTTTCGTGTTTACATTGTCAAAACATGTTTGGCTTGTAAGAATTTACTGGAGTGATTATCACCTGGGTATAGTTTTCCTTTTCCTAGAATTGTTTTTGTTCTTTGTATTTGTATACAAAATACTGTATTTTAAATGAATGTAAATAATATAATTTAATGAGATTATACAAATTCTGTGGGGAAATTGTACTACTATTCCTCTTAGTCTTATCTATATTAAAAAAACGTCTCTAAATAATTCAAATATGATTTTTTTTTATCTATGACTTTTGAAAGCTGATTAATTATGAGGCTCTTTTAAATTTACATTTCAAAGTTGTATTTAAATGTTGATCTTTCTCCTTAGATTTTTTTTTGTTTTTTGTGGCATAATTTAAAGTATATATAATTATTAGGCTAATCTGTTATTTTATCCTTTTCAGGTTCTAAAAAGTTTGAAACCTTTTTTTGCTCCTGATACCAAAGATAAGAAATTGTATTCTTGCATAATTTTTGATATGTTGAACAATCAGCTCGAAAGATTTAGAAATGCCCAGCGACGACTTCAGAACTATGCAATGATGGGCAAACCAGTTGAGGTTGGTCCGTTTATGAGAGATTGTTTGAGACACCGTAAACGCAATGAGAAACCGTTTGTATTTTTTGACAGTGAGGATGAACTTGAAATTACTGTTAAACAGTCACCAGTACAGACAGTCAAAAAAACAACCAGTGCTTCCATCTTGACTGGAGAACTTGATGGTGCCATCAGCCTTGCTGAGGGTTGTGGTAAACCTAATTGTCATCGGAAACGACGAATGAGAAATGAACTGGAGGACTCATCTGACTTATCTGATTTTGAAATAAGTGTGAAAAAACCAAAGCTTACTGAACAGAACACAAGTCCCGAAAAAAGCCACCACGAGGAAAAGAACGTTGAAATTCCTGATGATGATGATGATGTGTTGTACGGTGGAGAAACATTACCTTTTGGGGATGATGAGGAAGTTAACGAGGAACTCGAAGACACTCTACTGAGCGACAGTCCTGTCCCTATCATAGTCAAGGAATCTGACACAGATTCTGATGACAATCAAGAAGATGCAGATGTGAAAAATAAATCAGATGGCAAAAGAACCTCAGAACTGGTGGATACATCGCACAACACCAACACATTGCACTATTCTGATGAAGAATCTGAAAATAGACCAAAAAAAACAGATGAAAGCAAGTTGGAGTTCACAGAGAAATCATCCAGTGATTACACCATCAAACCTGAAATATCTGTGAGTTATGAAGAGCAGAGGTTAATATACTCAAAACAGAAGAGACAGTCATGGCTGCAAAAAAAAGGAAAAGATGCAACAGAATATTTAGAGGATGATGATGAAGTGTTGCCAAATGTCCAAAATCATAATGACGGGCAACTTGAGGATGGTAATGAGAGTGAGGCGTCTGCAGGATCTGGTTCTGTATCTATTGTAATACTAGATTCAGATAGAAACAGTCAAGGTTTCTTTGCACGTAAACTTCAAAGCAACAGTGATGTCATCAATTCAAAGGCTTCAGGTAGTACGAATGAAGCACGCGGTAGATCACCAGTTATTGAATTGCAAAATCAGCAAAATCAAAATCCAAATGAAGAACAGAATGAGTTGGAACCAGAAAAGGAAGATTACAACAAAAATGTAAGTGTAGCTTTTCCTTTAGTATGTCACCACACAGGGCAGTTGCATTCAGAGTACCTTTAGTATTACGTCAGGCCTTGCCTTCTTAGGTTGTGGTTATCCTTGTGTTGTCTTATTGTCTGTTTACTATTGGTATGTAGTTTTGAATTGCAAAAAGTTTATGTTTAGCAAACAATTGCAATGAATGCAAAATAAATATACAATATTCGATAGAAATTTTAAATACATCTTGATTCAAAATGGATGTACTTAACCTCTAAGGAAACTAAATGATACTAATTATTGTTATTACTGTTATTATTATTATTATCATCATCATTATTATTTTTATCACTGCTGTTTTGATGTGATGTATCAATGATTTCCTGTTGTTAAATATTTAACAACTCAGTTGTAATTCAGATTTATTTCTGCAAGATACTGTTTTATGTACAGATTATTTGAATAAAGATACTGTAATATAAGTAAAACATTTAGCCTATAATATTTGTTTTGTGTCAAATTGCTCCAAAAGTCATTTTTCTTAATTTTAAATATCAAATTACAACCAATGATTGTTGAATTGCCAGTGTGTTATGTCTCCTATGCCTTCCATACTTTTCAATAAATATTTAAAATCTAGAATACATACTTTTTAAGAGGATGACTGCAACCTGATGTATTATGGCTTCTTATGCCTTCCATAATTCGTTTTAACTTTAGAATGGTATATCTTGTCCAATGTGCAATGTGTGCTTTCCTCAAGATAAAATTGAAAGGCATGCAGCAGAATGTGATGGTCCAATTGAAGAAGGTAAAATGTTAGTGATACATTTGTGGGAATGGAGAGAGCAACATTCCCCCTCCCCAAGAATTTTTGTTAAAATGTCCAGCTTTCCCTTTTGTCCCCTGTTTTGTGGAATTTCCCCAATCTGCCCTTTTTTCCAATTAATAAATGAATAGGTGCACTGTTCATGTCGTAATTGGTATGAACCTGTATTCATCAATTTTGTACCTTTGTATAAATATAATCATCCTGTATTTTCTGCCCTATGATTTGCTGTGACACAGTGCATAGCTTCATGTATATCCAGATCAACTCATTATCTGTTGGAATTTACTATGCATGGCTGTGATGAGAAATGTCAGCCAGAATGTGCCACTCAAATAGGAATTATAAATTGTGGACAGGTAGCATATGAAATAATGAGAATTTGTACAGCTGAATGCGTAGATTTATGTATGTGTTGTGAGAGGGATTGTCAATTCTTCCTACCTAAATGACAGTGATATTCGCTAATTGGCAATTCCTGGCCCTTGAGCCTAAATGTATAAATAAATATATAATAAAATATGTACAATCACTTGGTGAGATAATTTATTTTCTACAGCATTAGAGCCTGAAGCTGAAGTGGTCCATGAAGTATTGAACATTGACCCCCAGAGTCAATCAGGAAGTTCAATGAAACAAGATTCTGATACTGATTGGGTTTTTAAGTGAGTAGAGAACACATGATTTGATCAATTTATTTTACATTATAATCTTGTCTACTGTCTTTTAGAATAATTTCAACTACTGTATATAAGTTAAGTACAGGTCTCCCTCCAATTAAAAAACTCTCTAATTAAAGACTACCTCCAATTAAAGACCACTTCTCTGTGGTCCTAAATTTACTAACATCTTTTATTTTTATTATTCTAATTAGAGACCAAAGCTCTAAAGACCATGGAAATGCTAGTCCCAAAAGTGGTCTTTAATTGGAGGGAGACCTGCACATACTTTAACATAATTTAATTGAAAATAAATATATATGCCTAACTTTAAGAATTTTAACATGTGTTATTGATGGCTGTTTTCATCATTTCAACTAGAAATTTGGTAAATTTTTGCTATGTGCCTATGCTTCAGTTATTAGCCTATAATGGCCCTCCTTAGCAGATAATAAAATTGACTCCATTTTTTTACAGGGATACGAAAAAGACCCCAGTAGCAACATATACAAGACTAAACAAACAAGGAAAAACCAGGTTTACAGGTATAGAAATTATTTATTTACTCAATTTTAAATAGAAAATAAACAAAATATATTGCATAAGTCTATGAGAAAAATTTTACATATAATTTCTACATATAGTAGACTCTAAAATTGAGCCTTTGAAACCCCTAAATTGTCATATTTTTTGGGCTTCGCCTCCTCGACCACTTTCGAAAGATTTTGAGCGATGCCCGACCAGGCCCACTTTGCTCTCTTCGGAGACATCGGCCCCCTGCCGAAGCCCGTTCTTTTTCTTTACTTTAGATCCAATTGCTTTGTATATACTGATGTGATAATTTGGCACTGCTTCCTATTTCACAGACGATCCATATCGAATATCTGATAGTGATGAAGAGGTGCAGCCTCTTGAAGTTTCCCAAACGTAAGTGGTCAATACATCTGAACTTGGAATATTTAGTAGTATTGAAAGGGGATGAAGCATGATGGGTTGCAATGGGGAAGTAGGGGAGGGGCTAGAATGAGGTGATTTTTAACTATTTAAGTTGTTGCTCAGTTTTTAGTGGGGTGGGGCACAAACCTGTTTTGGGAGGCATGCGTCCCCTCTGTCCCATTTATATACCATTGTTTCCAATTAAACATAATGCTTTTACAATCCTTGTTTTTTGTTATGCACAGAAATAAATTCAAAGTGAACAGAGATTTTAGATACATCTGATATTAATTTTAGGTTTTAGATAGATTACCACAGTAACAAGAATGATTAATAAGTGTCAGAATTTCAGTTTGCTTTTATAATGTTTTTTATTTTTTAGCACCTCTCATGGCAATGCTAGTATTAGCTCTGATCACATTGACCAAGTTTTATCTGAGATGGTTGTTAAGAAAGAGCTCTCCATTAGTATACCAAAGTTGACAATTGGTAAAAAAGAAAGAGTCAAACGTCTGTCAAAACACAGGTAAACATTAAACTGCGTTTGCTGAATTAAGCCAGGGTACTGTATATTCTGAAGGCTTCTTTGTATTGGGGTCCTTGGTAAATAATTTACAACAAAAAAAAAGAAACAAAAAAAACAAAAAACAAAGATAAATCATGAATGTCCATGAAAAGCAATTGTATCATAATTTATCTGCGGTGGATGCAGGGGGTGGGGGTGGGTGCAGACGGTGTGTTCGCCGCCCCCCCCCCCCAAATTGTATTAAGAAAAAATAATTGTTGTATTGTATTGTTGATATGACTTACCAGTAAGATATTTAAGGTGTATGAGAGTGCAATTTCTGCCCCACCTAGAGGTCCCTATTTTTTTAAAATGGTCGCACCTTCTCCCCAACCATGGTGGGGCCGAGGTGGTCTGGACTCTTATGCACCCCCTACCAACAAATCCTGCATCCGCCCCAGTTTATGACTTACTGTTCTTCAACTATGCCTTTAATTTAGTGAACCAGAAGAAGATGAGTTTGAGAAATGCTTCATATGTTCTAAGTTGGTTCCCAAATCTGAGTACCCACAACATGTGAACGAGGAGCTCGAGAGGCAGAATCAAGAAGAGAATCTGCATATAGAAAGCCAAGTACCTTCTGATTCGAAAGAAACAAAGTCATCGGCTTCTAAAACACACCAACAAGGCAAAAGGTAATAATTATGTGAGAGACTCATTGCTGTCAACTTTGTAAAAAAGTGTTTAAGTAGCAAAGTTTCACCTCATCTCCTTGAATTCATTACTCCTGTTGGACTGTACTGTACTAGAAGAGCAGGATGGGGTGGGAGGTTAGCTCTTTTAAACACAAGTAGAGACCCAGGAGGATAGGCATTTAAATTTAATAGAGGTAGTAAACTGTTGCTACTAAAAGGAGTAAATGAACATATTGTTAATTTTTAGTGGATATTAGCACAAATGGGAGCTGAGTTTGTGTTTCATGAGTGGTTGATCCAGTGATGGGAGTATTAATGTATACCGTAAAACCTTGAATTGAAGCCCAGTGGGATTAATCTTGAGATGGAGCCCATTTCGAGTTGAAGCCCCTCTTTAGTTTGCAAAATTAGGCTCGAAAAGAAGCCCATCGCGAAAAGAAGCCTATGTACTTCTTTTCAAAATAGCATAGGCTTCTTTTCGAGATAGTACAGTACAGTACATACACTGTGCATGACTTTCAGAAAACAAAATAAATTAAAAACAAGCTTGGTTTATACATTAGTTTCGATGATGCCAGTTAAATACACTCCATAATACAGATTGATGTTACATTGACCTTATTTATTGTTTAAATCGTACAAATTCACAAAACTTGCAGCATTCATTTTGAAAAGAGGTCCCCTCCTCTTTACTTTGCAAAAGTAGTCTCGAAAAGAAGCCCATCTCGAAAAGTAGCCCATCTCGAAAAGAAGCCCATTGAAGGTTCGCAAAAAAAAAAAAAAAAAAAAAAAAAGGAGAAGCCCAGGGCTTCAATTCAAAGTTTTACGGTAATTTATTTATTACTATGATTGTTCTTCTCTTTTTCATTGATTAAATGGGAGCTGAGTTTGTGTTTCATGAGTGGTTGATCCAGTGATGGGAGTATTAATGTATACCGTAAAACCTTGAATTGAAGCCCAGTGGGATTAATCTCGAGATGGAGCCCATTTCGAGTTGAAGCCCCTCTTTAGTTTGCAAAATTAGCCTCGAGATAGCATAGGCTTCTTTTCGAGATAGTACAGTACATACACTGTACTTGAATTTCAAAAAACAAAATGAATTAAAAACTAGCTTGGTTAATACAGTAGTTTAGGTGATTTAATGCCAGTTAAATACACTTCATGATACAAATTGATGTTACATTGGCCTTATTTATTTGATTTATAGTACAAATTCACAAAATTTAAGGCATTCATTTTGAAAAGAAGCACCCCTATTTACTCTGCAAAAAAGTAGCCTCGAAAAAAAAGCCATTCAACGTTCGCATAAAAAGAAGCCCGGAGCTTCAATTCAAGGTTTTACGGTATTATAATAGAAGGGGTTGGCATTATGAACTATATAAAACTGACATTTTATTTAGACAGTAGTTAATTTTTTTTTTTGTCGGTCCAAGAATACATAGACGCTACAGCACTAATTTTAGTAGAAACTCAGGCCCTGAATCACACAGTGACCTTCATCCTCAGGTGACTGCTTTTTTTTTTTTATTGTTCTTATTACACACTTGTTTTGAATTGTTATTAATTTTTCTACTTCTTTTAGAGTTGAACATGGGTTTGGTTACAATTACTGCCGATAAACTTTGTAATGGCATTCCCATAATTTCATTTTGCACATTTTACTACTACCATTTTTGCTTTTAAAACATTTTTATCGCAGTTAGATTTTTTTGTTTTGTTTGTTGGTTTTTGCTTTGAATTAGTTGGAACATACATGTGTTGCTACATAACAAAATGTTGTGCCCTGCAGGTTGAGATCGACTGGGAAGAGAACTGGTAGAAACATGAAGAAAGACGACACAGATGACCTGCAAGGAAACTTGGACGATCTCATTGCTTTTAGCAAAGAAAAAACTCAAGATGAAGATTATATACTTAAAGAGGATGACAACGAGGATGATGATTTTGAAATAGATGAAGACGATAGTGATGACGTTGATACTAAGGATGTAGTAGGTGAAAGCAATGCATTTGAATTTAGCGATTCACCAGTCAAAGCTTTCTGTAGTATTAAAAATACTAGAGCAGGATTTATAGATTATAAAAACCAATTTTCCAAAAAGCGAGAGAGTACAATCTCTGAAAAATCGATGTACCCCTCTACTTCCATGCCACAAGGTAGAGGTCGGGGAAGGGGTAGAGGAAGGGGAAGGGGGAGAGGGAAAAGAATGCGGGGAATGTCCCGTAAGAAAAAATGAACTAACCACCCTGTTTCAATAACGTTTGTAATAAGAGTTAATAAAATAATTTATTTCTTGGAGTTTGTTAAAGAGTTTTAAAATTTTTACATTTGGAAATGTAATGATTTTGAATGAAGATGATGTATTTTAATAAATAATTCTATTACAAGAAAATGACTGTTGCTGCAAACGCTATTGAATTGCGTATGGTGCTGTTGTAATAATAATACAGAGGTCATATGGCCGTAATAATTTTTATACAATATGATATGTAGTGACATATTGCAACCATCCTTATGTTTTAGCTCCATTGTATTTGTTGGTTGTTTTGATTGAATACTGTATACATTGTGTAATCTGACATGCACTATCTGAGCTGTCCGTTGGCCGACAAACCACGCTGTGACCTCTTGCCGAGCGCAACATTGTTAATGGAATACTGTCTGTGATGAGCCAAACAATTACTAAAACTTAAAATTACTAAAAATGAAATACACCAGTAAATTAAAATCATTATTTAAATTGTTTTTTTGCTAATAATTAAGATATTCACTTTTCATTCAGAATTTGATAAATAATGTCGTTCCTATAATATTTGGTAAAACAGTAAAACAGAATCAGGGGTTCCAAGTAGGGAGACGCCGCTCCATTTTGAGGTCTCTTAAAGATGTACTATCAGTCACA
>NW_022698455.1:2261117-2267149 GCF_011630105.1 Anneissia japonica
AGATTCAAATGATCAAATAAATTAATAGCTTCATTTTACTACAGAAATCCTTAAATTGATTACTATCCAATTTAAGGATGCATGCAAAAAAATGCAGGAAAGCTATTGTTTACCTGTCCGAAATTAGACGGAATTATTTTTCTTAATTAAAATTTTTAATTTTAAGTTAGTAACTTACTTAAATATACAAATTAAGCAATTCTAATGTGGAATTAAAATTTTCCATTTTTTTTACCTCAGGACCGAGTACATCTTTAACACATCTACTTGTATTTTGCTGCGCGTGGTTATTCGTACAGTACCCGTAGCTAGATGAATTATTTAGAGACAAATAATACAGCCTAGTAAAATCATACAAACATCATGAATTTGCAGGAAATGCCTATTTTCGGGAAAACGCGAAAGTTCGGGAATCGTGCCGATTTCCGGGAGATTTCCGCGAATTGCGGGAGACTTGGGACCTCTGCTAATTATATTTTGAAGGCATTTTTTCTTAAGATTTTATCACAGGGTACTGTATATCTAATTAATAATATTATGTTATATGTGTGTGTCACAAGATGTCATCATGCCTATATATGGATGTGATATGACATCATCATCATGCCCATATATAGGCATATCACAGATATCTATCTCATAATACTTGATAGTATGCATTTACATTGGTTATAAGAATCAATGTCAAGTATTTCACAGTTACTTTAGGCCTAGTACAGTACAGTATATAGATTATGACCAACTGTCAGGTACATCTTCAAATGTTAACTTTCAGTGGATGTAATTATTTGCGCTCTATAATCGAAGCTGACCAAACTTGCTATATATTACGTTTTTGATTGTCATGAACTATTAAAGTGTTAATATTTTCAGAATGTGATATTGTGATATTTTTTTTTTGGCTGGTTGACAACTTCATTTCTCTATCTCCACTGCCTCCTCATACAAGGACCTCCCGCACTAAGCCTTCACACGAAAATCCTCACCACATCCATACCTCTCGTTCATCCAAACACATCCTCTGACTACATCTTCTATTGATACTTTTACACTCTTCACCTCTTTCTGTCACGGCCAGGCTGTAGGACTATCGTACCGCTAGACGAGTTTTTTAACAACTGAGATATGATAATGATAAGGAACTTTTTCCAGGATGTTCCTCCGGTTCTGAGACTGGCAAACATATTTTTGGTTTTAAACCAAAATTATGTGTATTAATAATAATAATAAATTGGAGAATTTGTATAGTTTATTCTTTTGGACAATTTTGCAAACCAGACCCTGTGGGCAGCTCAGAACATACTTCCACACGTAGCATGCAATACAACCTGTCTCTTATACACATCTAGATGTGTATAAGAGACAGGTACTGTACTAGAAGAGCAGTCTCTTATACACATCTAGATGTGTATAAGAGACCGAATGGAAGCTTTGTGAACATTAAAATAAATATAAACAAATAGGTGAATAATAGAAACGTGCTCGAATATGAACAAATGATTCGCTTAATTTGATAAATTATTTTGATATGCCTAAATCTGATTTGATATAATGCCTAGGCTTAATAGGCCTAAATATAAAGATAACTATAACGTATCTGGAATACTAATGTTGTATCAGCATACAGTAGGGTCTGAAATCAGTTGCTTCCAGTCGGATTCGAGCTTCCAATGCATGGGCGCAGTTGAGGGTGGGGGGAGACATTTTTATGGGGATTGTTTCCCCCATTTTCGGGGGGAAATGAGATTTAATATGTCAAAAAGATGCCTGAAAATTGTTGAAATGAACTTCATAAATGACCCAGGTTTTAACGAAAGAGCCCTGCTATAGGCTAGGCTACAGCCAGAATACATTTTCTTAGCAAGATACCAGTATCGCTGCTCACAAATATAATAATAATATAATATAATATAATATCTGTCTCTTATACACATCTAAGATCTTATGATTGCCGAAAATCCCTAATAACAGATCATGAGAAATTAGTTGGCACTTCATTTTGACTATAATGGTGATGTGATGATGATGAATTTTACTATAAGAGTGTCATTTCCGAGCCTGCTAGCGGTATTTATGATGGGACTGAGATGGGTGTGGACGTCTTTAAGTAGGTAAAGTAAGTAAATACATCCAAGACAATGTTTTATTTTCAATGGTACACCACACACAAACTACTTAGATCTCCTATGATTGCCGAAAATCGCTGATGGGATGGCTGTGTGTGTGTGTATGTGTTAAGAGGGTTCAGGACATTGTTATGTCTGAATTTGTATCCTGTATATGTTTTGAATTTTAAAAAAAGTAACTGAGGGAGTCAAAGACGAACATCAAGGCACAGGGCGGACAATATACAGTTTAAATTAAAACGGTGAATTGGCTCCTATTACTGGTGCTTATACAGGGCCGTCGGAACCACCCCGGTCGCACCGGCTTTGGCCGGACCAATTCTTCTCATATTATTAGGCCTATTACTTTAAAAAACACATATACTTTTACCTATAAATTATATTAATAATTATTGCACTTCAATATCATTCGAACGTTTCACCATATACGGGTTTTGTACTATTAGCCTATGCATTTCAAGCTCCTGTTAGGAATTAATTGAAAACTTTTTTTAAATCTTTGATTTTATCAAAATTTTCTCACCTTTGCCCCAACCATGCAGACCCCAACCATGCAGAGCATGGGTACGAAAGGGTATCTAGTCGCCCGCTAGGGGAAGTGGCTCTATAGGTTGCCAGATGCTATTTCCAGGCATCTGGGGTTGTTTTTAAGGGTTGGGGGCTTAGTGGAGTGGTTCATTATCTCCTCGGTGGTATGGGAGGTAGAGCTGTTGGCTCAGTATCCTTTTATAGTCATTTGTAAACATATTTACATTAAAATAGTATTGTAAGGGTCGGATCAAAGTAGAAAATGTAGTAGTAATCTGTAAACAATATATTAGATACAGTAAATATAACGCAGGTAAAATTAACCCCCCACAAGTCACCCCCAGTATTTCTAATTTATAAATTAATAATTTATATATCAAAAAGTGACTAAATTACATGGTAAAAACTACCCCTGCCGAACATCGTCCCAGTATTTATGAGTGAACTTTCTATTGTTTTCCTTAGTTTATAATGTAATGTATGTCTACTCAAATCAGTAAGAAGAAAATGCCATATAAGTGCATATCCTCTAAAAAGTTCTTTATATTTGAAGCCGGAAAACATCAGTGTCGGCGCCACCAGCGGAGGTGAGGGATAGATGATCTGGGGACAAAGGATCTTGGACTTCCCATCGAAAAATTTCGTAGCGAACACTACTTTTACAGTCTCAGTTTGAAATTTCCTGGCATGGTTGTCGAAAAATTTGGATCTTCATATCGGAAACTCTATGGCGCCGTCACTGTATTACGTCCGATTGGGGCTGTGGGAGGGCCATGGTGGTGAGGTTTCTGGTGGTCGGATCTACGCCATATTGTCGAAATCCATTTTGCCGAATCCCAGACTGCCTAGTCCACTTTGCCGAGATCCCATTTTGCTCAAACCCAGTTTGCCGAAAGTCAATCAAAAGCAGTGAAACATTCAAAACAGCATAACATTTCTTGATGAAGCACCCTTTTACCGTTCGTTTGTACGAACTGGTGGGGCCAGCGGAAAGTAAGGGCATAGACATAGATATCTATTTATTCATCTATAATTGGAAATCGTTCTGTTTTCATGTTTCATGTCGGCAGATTCTAGAATTGCGAAATTGAGAATTTAGAAGCCTTCCAATGCGAAGTGCGACGCGATCACTGTTTATTCGTATAATAAATAACAGCTTATTATTATTATTATTTTTGTCTTATTCTGTAAATCCAACTTGATTAACAATTTAGCTATCAGCAAAAAAAAATTAATTAAAAAGGCCTGTCAGATAAATTGTCTTACAGCATATTTATAATAAGGGTATAAAGTTTAATTAAGATAATAATGTAGGCCTATACCTAAAGGAAATAACTAAATTAATAATAACCTACAATTATACACCCGAATCAAGGGGCTGACTAGAGCCTCTGTCAGGGTCCCGGCATAAAAGAATATGTGTTGGCGTTGGGAGTTTTTCTATACCACAATATTAGAAATTGACAATTAAAATAACGTTATATGAATATGCAAATTATCATTTTTGGTCCCGGGCGATTTCGTCGAATAAAATGAGGATTTTATTGTTGAGAATGGTTTTTGAGGGGGAGTTTATTCGGGGGAGGTGTTTATTCGAGGCAGTCATTTATTTTTTTTTGTGTAAATGGATACGTATTGTCTCAAACACCCCTTTAATTCCACTGTTATTAAAAGGTAATTCTACTGGAGTAAAACATTAATAGAAAGTGTTGGGAATGATGTTTCCATTACATCTGTTTACCGTCAAGGGGGAGTTTATTCGAGGAAAAAATATACGCCACGGGATGTTTTCGAAAGAGACGTTTATTCAAAATGAGGCTCTAGAAGGGGCGTCTATTCGAAGCGGAACGTTTATTTTACACGGGAACAAATACGGCAATGTAAATATGGCTCCTCCCTGATTCACCCATCATGTTTCCAAAAGCACAGTATGCTGTACTTTTGTACGATGATGGTGACGGCAAATGATTCGGCAAATTGGGTTGTCATGATTTCGGTGAACTGGATTCGGCAAACTGGGTTTCGGCAAAGAGGCCATTAATTCAGCAATCATGGGTTTCGGCAAACTGGATTTTGACAAACTGGTAGGATACCGATTCAGAATCAGTGCTAGACCGATTTGAGGGTGGACGCTAATAAGGGGTGAGCGCTGAACTAATAATTTTTATGTTTAGCCTGGTAGGCACTACTGTTCTTGGCAGCAATTTTCCCTGGTTGGTTGTGCACCTGTCTCATAATATCCAAATTACGGTTAAGCAACCGTGCATGTGAACTACCGGAACTGTGTCGTAGAAACGTCGTCGCAAAAACATCTTCTAAAATATTGAATTTTGGAATGGTGTTTCTTCTAAGTAAGAAAATATACATATTATAAGTAGAGAGTGTACCATACTGTAGTTGTACAAGCCTGTATGCTTTCATGTTGTTAGATTTAATTGCGGTATCCATTGTTGTGTTGTTGTTCAGGCCTAAATTTCAGACTGGAGGTTGTGCTATAAAATTGTTTTGAGTCCTTTTCATACAATGGCATTAAACCACCGCAATATCTGAATGGAAATGTAAACAACTGTAAAAAACAAAGCTAAAGATTTGTTGTTTGTGTAATGGCATACAATAGTCGTAGGCACATGTTTTTGCAACCTACATTCAACAATGTACATCTTTAAAAGTAGGCTAAGTGAAATCATTTTAATTAATTTAATAAAATGTAATATTATTTATATACTAACTTAAAAACGATCCATGGGTCGTAAAATGAGTTTTCATTTAAATACAGTAAGCCTATTATAACAATCGTTAAATATATAAGTGTAATATTATTTATATAGTGACTTAAAAACGATCTATGGGTCATAAAAATTTATTTGATTTTAAATTTAAAAAAAAAATAAATTTAAAATAAAATCTTGGTGTATTTATAGACTTTAATATATTTCCTGCATTGTATTCGTTTTTCGATGTATTTATCAGCATTGTTGTTTTTTTCTAAATATTCTATACCGAATATATTAGTTTGTGTGCATATGAGGTAGCTGCCATTGATTACATTTGATTATATTTATTGTTGTGTTACAGTATGGCGACACTCCTTTTTTTTTACGAATTGTTGCAAAGTGACCACGAATACCAAGTTCACCAGGACGGAACCCCAACCGTTTATATGCTGGAGCTAACCCGAGTCTATTGAACCAGGTAAATAATTTGCCTATGTAGCCTTGTTTTTTGATTTTCTTGTATTTTAGGCTTTACACCTGATAAAGGCCTATGGCCGAATGCGTTTGTGGATCTTCATTAAAAAAATTTCGCAAATGTATACCTTGTTCCTGAGTTTTATTTGATTATCTACAATTTGCCAAGCAGCTACCTCTTATTTTCATA
>NW_022698455.1:2268204-2273437 GCF_011630105.1 Anneissia japonica
TAAACCGTCTTTCGAAATGCTAAATTAATAAATAATAACAGTGCTCAGATATATTGTTACCAAATGTGGAGGGGTCACCTAAAACTCCATGTGCCGTTAAAGCCAGGCTCCGGAGGAAAAAAAAAAATATATGTTGTAGAACTGATTTTTCTAAGACAGAATAAAGTTTTTTGACGAAAAACTGGGGAACGTGAATGAGATACAGATTTTTAAATATTTAAAAACTGGGAGAAAAAGGGGCGTAACTGCCCATTTTTACACCTTATTCCCCCAGTTTTTAAATATTAAAAAATCTGTATCTTATTCACCGTTCCCCAGTTTTTCGTCAAACAACTTTTTTCTGTCTTAGAAAAATCAGTTCTACAACATATCAAAACATTTTTTTTCTCCGGAGCCTGACTTTAAGGGGAAAAGCAGGTTGGACAGCAGCTTTGTTATTATAGGACGATACAGGGGTCCGATAGACTATTGGTTAAAATGTTAAGATTTAATATTCGCTTTTAAGTTTTATTAAAAAAAAAAAAAAATTACAAATGTGTATTAAGTACATCTTCGACTGTCTTAAAAATTTGGACCTTGTCGATTTGTTGTAGAATGTTGGGAAACGTACTCGGCCACTCATATTAAAATAACGCTTTATTAACACTTTACATAATATAAGGTAGGCCTATTAAATCAATCAACAATCAATTTTATTTTTCTGAATGTGTGTTCCTATACCTCATGGAGGTATGAATGTCATAGAGTTTCCAAAAAGTGTTTTTAATCCAATGAGATTTATACTTAATTAGGCCTAACTTAGTTTGAATGTATTCTTACTAGTTCAATTTCTTTTATTTCAGTGTCTGAGGTCAAATCTACCGATCCATCAATGAGTGCGAAGTCGATGTACAATCATTGTCAGCGGAACACATGTGTAAACATTGCCGGAACACAAGGTGCTATCAATAGTCGGATTTATGAGGTCTTAATTTGACAAATAATTGTACGCG
This sequence comes from Anneissia japonica, assembly GCF_011630105.1. Classification (NCBI taxonomy): domain Eukaryota; kingdom Metazoa; phylum Echinodermata; class Crinoidea; order Comatulida; family Comatulidae; genus Anneissia; species Anneissia japonica. Next base: position 2,269,197 of record NW_022698455.1, read on the forward strand.
GATATTTATTATGACTTATATCACTGGATCGCCAGAATTGAATCAAATTTGCCAATTATGTTTCTTATAGAACGTAATTCTCGAACGATATTTCATACTTAAAATATATTTAGGCCTAAGCATCATAATATTATATTATATAAAACTAGAATCTTTATATTCTATTTATATTACGTTTATATAGTTCTGATGTAACATTTCCGAGTATGTATGTAATAAAAATAAACTGAAGTGTAATTTATAATACATCATTGTGTGCACTTCCTTTGTCGTAGTTGCATTAATAATAATATTATATATTTCATGATTATTAATCAGTATATAATCGAATTAAATATATTATAATCACTTCGAATTCGAATATAGCACTACTACAGGCTACTATATCTAACACTTTTTTTTAAATATATTCACATATGATACCAACAAATTTCGAAACTTTTCAGAGTAAGGTGCTGTCGAATTTTACAAAACAGGAAATGACGTCGGTTGCTAGGCTGCAGCTCATGCATATTCAGTAACACCTGTGCTCATTAGACTAACAATAAAAACTTTTAGCTCAGTTTTGACAAAATCGACCAAAAAGATTTTATTGTTAGTCAAATTAGAACAGGTGTCACTGAATATTCATGATTATTCATAAGCTTGTTGCTTAGAAACCACGTCATTTCCGGTTTTATGTTTTTGTTGAGGGCGTCAACTTCGAATTCGAATATAGCACTACTACAGGCTACTATATCTAACACTTTTCTAAATATATTCACGTATGATACCAACAAATTTCAAAACTTTTCAGAGTAAGGTGCTGTCGAATTTTACAAAACAGGAAATGACGTCGGTTGCTAGGCTACAGCTCATGCATATTCAGTAACACCTGTGCTCATTAGACTAACAATAAAAACTTTTAGCTCAGTTTTGACAAAATCGACCAAAAAGATTTTATTGTTAGTCTAATTAGAACAGGTGTCACTGAATATTCATGATTATGCATAAGCTTGTTGCTTAGCAACTACGTCATTTCCGGTTTTATGTTTTTGTTGAGGGCGTCCACGAAAGAATTGCTAGTTCAATAATTGAAGTAGCACATAGGCCTGTTGATGAAGCAATTCTTCACTTTTGGTTTAAGCTTATAATAAGGATATTTTAGCTATTGAGTTTATTATAGTAAACACAGACATTAAATAAGATGAGAAGAGATGCACAATTCCATTTGATATTTATTTTGCTAGTTCAATAATTGAAATAGTACATAGGCCTATTGATGAAGCAATTCTTCACTTTTGGTTTAAGCTTAATGATATTTTAGCTATTGAGTTTATTACAGTAAACACAGGCATTAAATAAGACGGGAAGAGATGCACAATTCCATTTGATATTTATTTTCAAGCATTGAAATCAAGTTGGGATATATGTATACATTTTATATTTATATAATGTATGTCTATGTCATGTACATCCGGCAAAAATCAATAGACCTGATTTTAATCCTCAAAATGTTATATATTATTATCTTACATGTCTATATTCTTTACAACAAACGGGTTACTTAATTAAAAAGATAAACATTAGCAGTAATAATACAATATTAATAAACATACAGCCTACAAGAACATTTAAAAAATAAAATTCACACTATATGTTAATTAATTTCATATCCAGAAGCTTGATGACTGACACAATTTTTGGCTGTCTATGAATAATTGTTATGTTCTGTTGACCTTTCAGTCCAGAGATTCTTTCCAGATACCGTAGTTGTGGCTTCTTTGTCTACGTCATTGGAATAAAAAAAATATTGAGAAAAGATTATGAAACAGAGAAAGAATTATAATGGAGTATCATCAAAACAATATATAAATAAAAACAGTGGCAGATCCAGGAGTTTGAAATAGAGGGGGCCCACAGGGAGGGACATTGCCAAATGAAGGGTTTCCAACCATGTTGGGGCTGAGGTAAGAAACTTATCGATTATGGCACCTCTAGATGGCCAGAAATGGCACTCTCAGATTTGAAATTTGAATGTAATTTTCTATTTTTTTCTCCAATTTTTTACCATTTTAAAAGATTTAGGGGGTGGGGGGAAATCCGCCACTGGAAAATTAGTGTGCACTCCAACCTTAAAATTATCGTATTCAGTTATCGCTATGGACAATGCTACTGATAGAACATAACATAATAGTACTTCACAATTATTATCCTATTAGCATTATCATATTAAGTATTCATTATTTATAGTATCATCATATTACGGAATGATGTGAGGATTATTAAATACAAGTGGTATTGGGTAGAGCTAGTAGATCGCAATAGCGCAAACAAATTATGTTAGCATTCCGATCATGGGTAAATAACATTTATAAAAAGTGTACTATTCGATAGAAATGAATACAATAGATTCATAAATAGAGTATATTCAAACAATAAACATAATACTATAACTACAGTATATCTTCATAAGAACATTTTTCATGATATAATATTTTTTTAATGATTGATTGAATTTATTCGATGCTCAACATGCACAAGCACGATAACAAATGGATTGAGATCAAAGGAAGTAAAAATTACCGAGCATCAGGAACACCCATTAGGCCGGAGTCCAGCCCATTTCCAATGAGGTCCAATTTGAATATACGCCTGTCTGTCATGAGCTGAAAGATAAACAATGTATTTCACATTTCGACTTTCTTTTGGAGGGGCGCCATGAGCGTTACCTGTTAAACGGATACCGGCGCTTTATTTAATTATTATCATTCTTATTCTTATTTATTTACTTATTATTATTATTATTATTATTATTATTATTATTATTATTATTATTATTATTATTATTATTATTATTATTATTATTATTATTATTATTATTATTATTATTATTATTATTATTATTATTATTACTATCATTAGGCCTATTATTATTATTATTATTATTAGGCCTATTATTAGGCCTATTATTATTACTATCATTAGGCCTATTATTATTATTATTATAGGACTATATAAAATGCTCAACTGCTCTGTATATTTGAAAAGGGGAAGTGTGCAACCGCCCCCCGCCGAAATTATTTAAAAATTAATTCAAAAATGGAGGAAAAAATGAATATTTTATTCATATTTAAGTCGTTTCCGGCCATCTAGAACATGGACCATTGAGGTGACATAATCATAATTCTATATGTGAAAGTCCCCCCCTGGATCCCCTCTATTTCGAATTTCTGGATCCGTCACTACGTAGTAGCTTTATATGATATCGACATCATGGAATTACCGTAACCATCCATGAAGATATTAATATCAGTATTGATAAAGACGGTGTCATTTGGCCCTACCTCGATCACTTTCGCTGTCCTTTAAAAAATAATATAGAAAATATTTTTGTCGAGCTATAACCCGGGCTATAACAAATTTCGATTATTCAAGTTTAAAAGTTGTGCACCAGATAATTATAGACCCTTGGTAATAAATTGCATATAATGCCAATTAAAATAAAACAGATATTACTCTGCAATGTAAACAACGAACGGAAGTTAGCAAGCCCCAAGCTGTAATTACTGTAAATAACGTTTCTTTAGCCAGTTTGGTGGTTTTAGCAATTCACTTTGGATGTATGCAGCTATGTCAGTGCATGCTTCTGTCGAGGAAACTGTCAATGCCATCAATGCAGCTGCCTAACAAACTTAGTAAAAACAATAACTATAAAATGATGGCAGAATTCCCATTTAACTAGTGAATTAACGATGCAAAATGTTCAATACTGTACTCACATTTGTTATTAATTGTAAAGTCTCCTTCGTAGTCCATTGAGTACCGGTAATGTTTATATGTAAAACGCCACCTGGAGTGGTATAAAAACTATTAATTATTCTTTTTCTAATGCGCCATTCCTTAATGACGATAAGAATGATGAGGGTGATGATGATAATGATGATGATGATGATGATGATGATAATAATAATAATAATAATAATAATAATAATAATAATAATAATATAATAATAATAATGATAATGATAATAATAATAATAATAATAATAATAATAATAATAATAATAATAATAATAATAATAATAATAAAAATGATGATGATGGTGGTGGTTATGATGATGATGATTACGGTTGATGATTACGATGATGATGGCGATGATGATGATAATTATTATCATGTTGATGATTGTAGGATAAGAATCGACTTTAAAAAAATGACTCCGATGGAATCAGTATAGGCTGTTATGTGACAATCAAAA
>NW_022698455.1:2275444-2278980 GCF_011630105.1 Anneissia japonica
TATTCTTATTATTATTATTTATTATTATTATTATTAGGCCTATTATTATTACTATCATTAGGCCTATTATCATTAGGCCTATTATTATTATTATTATTATTATTATTAGGCCTATTATTATTACTATCATTAGGCCTATTATCATTATTATTATTATAGGACTATATAAAATGCTCAACTGCTCTGTATATTTGAAAAGGGGAAGTGTGCAACCGGCCCCCGGAATGCTCAACTGCTCTGTATATTTGAAAAGGGGAAGTGTGCAACCGGCCCCCGCCGAAATTATTTAAAAATTAATTCAAAAATGGAGGAAAAAATGAATATTTTATTCATATTTAAGTCGTTTCCGGCCATCTAGAACATGGACCATTGAGGTGACATACCGGTAATCATAATTCTATATGTGAAAGTCCCCCCTGGATCCCCTCTATTTCGAATTTCTGGATCCGTCACTATGTAGTAGCTTTATATGATATCGACATCATGGAATTAACCATCCATGAAGATATAATATCAGTATTGATAAAGACGGTGTCATTTGGCCCTACCTCGATCACTTTCGCTGTCCTTTAAAAAATAATATAGAAAATATTTTTGTCGAGCTATAACCTGGGCTATAACAAATTTCGATTATTCAAGTTTAAAAGTTATGCACCAGATAATTATAGACCCTTGGTAATAAATTGCATATAATGCCAATTAAAATAAAACAGATATGACTCTGCAATGTAAACAACGAACGGAAGTTAGCAAGCCCCAAGCTGTAATTACTGTAAATAACGTTTCTTTAGCCAGTTTTCAGGTCTTTGGTGGTTTTAGCAATTCACTTTGGATGTATGTTGTTGAATAGAATGCAGCTATGTCAGTGCATGCTTCTGTCGAGGAAACTGTCAATGCCTTCAATGCAGCTACCTAACAAACTTAGTAAAAACAATAACTATAAAATGATGGCAGAATTCCCATTTAACTAGTGAATTAACGATGCAAAATGTTCAATGCTGTACTCACATTTGTTATTAATTGTAAAGTCTCCTTCGTAGTCCATTGAGTACCGGTAATGTTTATATGTAAAACGCCACCTGGAGTGGTACAAAAACAATTAATTATTCTTTTTCTAATGCGCCATTCCTTAATGACGATAAGAATGATGAGGGTGATGATGATAATGATAATAATAATAATAATAATAATAATAATAATAATAATAATAATAATAATAATAATAATAATAATAATAATAATAATAATAATAATAATAATAATAATATAATAATAATAATAATAATAATAATAATAATAATAATAATAATAATAATAATAATAATAATAATAATAAAAATGATGATGATGGTGGTGGTTATGATGATGATGATGACGGTTGATGATTACGATGATGATGGCGATGATGATGATAATTATTATCATGTTGATGATTGTAGGATAAGAATCGACTTTAAAAAAATGACTCCGATGGAATCAGTATAGGCTGTTATGTGACAATCCAAATTTATCACCCTTTTAAAGTGAGCGACATTCATTTTTGTAAAGTATGTATTTGTTATTTCCCGGCAGAGGAGCCATTTTTTCAAACATGGTGTTGTGTCCGCCCCTTGAGGGGACCGGGTAGTGGCTCTACTGGTTACCAGCATGAGCGCAGATCACGGGGAGACGGGGGACACGTCTCTGCCCACTAATATATGAATTATCTGTAATAAACTACTAGAGTGCGCGTGCCTTATTAAAATTTGAGAAGTATAAGCAAAAAGTATAAGATTGGTTTTCGGCACACGAAGTACAGTAGGTAAATTAAAGTAAATACATCAAAGACAATTAAGTTTTATTTTCTTTGGTACAATACAGAAGTTAATTAGATCTCTATTATTGCCGAAAATTGCAGATAAAATATCATGGTGATGTGATGATGATGAATTTTACTATATAACAGTGTCATTTCTTGAGGCATTATTCCCGAATCATGATGGGGCTGAGGTGGGTGTGGACTCACGGCCATGAAATAAGTAAAGTAAATACATTAAAAAAAATGTTTTTAAGTTTTATTTTCTATAGTACATCACGCATATTAATTAGATCTCTATGGCTGTGGAAAATCGATGATAAAAGATCAGGAGAAATTTGTTGGCGCTTCATTTTTCCTATGGTAATGTGATGATGACGAATGTTACTATATTAAATTGACATTTCCGGCCATGAGAGGTAGGGGCCCTACTATTTTCCTCAATTTTCGCACCTCAGCACATGGGTGTGGATTTACATTATTGAAGTGATAAAGTAAAGTAAATACATCAAAGACAATGTTTTTAAGTCTTATTTTCTATGGTCTCCTCACACGTACTAATGAGTCTATGGTTGCCGAAAATTGATGAAAAGAGCTCATGAGAAATTTGTTGGCGCTTCATTTTGGCTATAATGGTGATGTGATGATGAATTTTATTAAAGATTGTCATTTTCTGCTCTCTAGAGTTACTATTTCCTCAAATTTTCGCACCTCAGCCCAACCATAGTGGGGCTGAGGTGGGTATGGACTCTCCACAACCCCGCTCTTATAATGGCCAGACCACTTACAAATGCTTCAGACACCTATGTTATATAAAATACTTTATAATAGGTTTATACATACCGTACACATATTCATTAAACAGATGGGATGGACGGTTTTCTCACACAGTTGTTGTGCTTCGTTAATTCGCCGTGACCCCGTCGCTGTTCCAATCGTCGTGCACGACGTTGCGCAAAAAATGATGACGTCACATGGTTGAAACCAGTCAGTTGAGGTGAATCTCGAAGCAGTCTGTGTGTGATTTCTTCCTGGCATGTACATAGGAATACACGGCATCTTCAACCTCACAACTTTTAAACCCATTCACCGGTATATTAAAATAATGTTTACTTTGTCGGAAATAATGCGTTTGGCTTGGTCATCGGGTAAGTAATAGTATTTCTGTAGAAAAAAAACATAGATATAGATTACGTAACATTATGAGTAATAATACATAATTATTACTTTACAAGACAAGAAATATACTTAAATTAACAATTCACTTAGGCCTATATAAAAAAAATATATTTTTATGTTTTTAAATGAATATTTGAAGAGCATTATGGAAGAATATCACCAACATGCACGTTTTGTTCTCCATGTACTGTAGGCCTATTACAAAAAAATATATCTTAAACTTCTAAAGACGTTTTTGTCATGTTTGTTTATGCCATGCAGCCAGTGCTTTGCAGGATTTCAATCCAGGTCATTAACACTAACACTAGCCCTAACCTCCAAAACCTCCAAGCTACAACTTCATTCTATACTGAAGTGAATTAATAATGGTCATATTATGTGTGATGTAACAAGCGGTAAGCGTATTTTAATTGAATTTGCTCCATTCTATAGAATATATCAAAATCTAGGTTCGTATATATTTGTGTAAAGGAACGACGTAAATATTTCGATGTACAGTGGATGTTAAGAACGTACGGTGTCGGTTTGTGTAAAGGGTCGTCGTGGAGGATACGGTACACGT
>NW_022698455.1:2279048-2285231 GCF_011630105.1 Anneissia japonica
AATTAATTCTATCTATTAATTCAAGACATGAATATATTTAACAGATATCAACACCATATATGGTAATATGCATGTATACTTATTGTTGGCTCTTCTTCGGTTTCGAATTGCGTTTCTCTATGGCAAAGCTCTAGAAAGCTTTGTCATCTTTTTAACAGATCAACGGTAGATACAGTAATCAAAAAGGTACAGCAGCCCAATTGTACAACCACTCGCGTTAAACATTTGAAAGCCTGTTCATTAGTATACAATCTAATATCTCACCCACAGGCACAGTATGGGATGCTTTGTAATTAAGGTTGCATTATGCGGCTTCGAGAATAAAGACATGAAGATTGATTCCAGAACCTAGACAGTGAAGGCGGGAATCCTAACAACTACTAGGCTTAGTAGGCCTACTATATAACTTATACTTTTCATTTAATGAATGGGAAAGACTCGATAATTAACAGAATGGCCATTAATCAATAGTAAAATATGATAGTAGGTATAAAATAAATATCAGATATTTGTTGCGTCAGAACAAATTTGAGCATATCTTTTGGCCCATAAACCTTTAGCAGTAGTAATGTATATGTCAGCATGTGAATCGAACCCACAACCGTCAGATTTATTGTCATTTGTGTGGTACGATACCAGAAAACCATAGGTCACACTATATTTAAATTTATGGATTCATCAATTCATTAATTCGTTCATTCATGTATTAAGTCATTTATTATATTCATTCATCCAACTATTCATTCATTCATTCATTCATTTATTCATGCATGCATGTACTCTGGTAATGTCATTCTACCATACCCGTTTCTATAAAGCGCCACTTTAGACTCTCAATAAGCCTAGACATTATAAAGTAGCGTTCTGACTGCATTCTAACGTCATTTATTACCTTTGTTGATCAGAGGCACCTGTAGGCCTACTACAAGAGCAGACCTAAGCACTTGTGTATGCCATTAAATGTTACTTTAAACATTAATTTGAATATACGTCAATGTATTTGAAACGGGAGTTAATAATGTTTAAATAATGATTCATCAAAAATATGGCCAAGACGAACGAGACCCGGTACGGTATGTCTCACTCTGCAGGCCTACCGTGAGCCTAAAATGGAGGGAAATTATCATTAAATATGATAATAATATCTTGCGGTAGGCCCCTTAATATTGAAATAATCATAGTTCAAATAATTATTGTATACAGATTATAAACAGTAGCGACATCATAATAGTTATACACAGTGATACACAAATCTGGCTAGCGTTTTCTCAAATGTAGGCCTATCTCTCTTTGCGGAGAATAATGGAATGTGTATTTGCACGGCTTTATAACCTTTCACGTGAACATATAATGCATGTGGATATTGCTAACTGGCTTGCAGAGTACTAATAGATTGCCGTATTTACTTTACTCTTAAACCATCAATACAAACCCAGTTGGACACTAAAGTTATATCAATTCCATAAAGACATTTCAAAGAAGAGTTATTTATTAAACAGTAAAAAAAGTGTGAATGTGTTACGTTTATGTTTTTTTTCTGAAAGAATATATAAGTCTGGTTTCCATGAAATCGCTACACTGCAATCGTTGTACTGCATATGAGCAGTCCCCGACGCTGTCGGTGATAGCGCGTAGTGATTTATTGAAATCAAGCTATGCGTAGCACAGGATGAAAAACGAGGATAGATATTGCAACGGTGTGTAATACACATAATTAGTTTAAAAGATAATATGAATTGTTAAGGGTTGTTCTATTAGAAGAAATTCTCTATGATGTTATAATTTAGTTTATTTCGTGGGTTACTGTATTTATTTCGTGAAGTTTGCTCAGTACCATGCTATAATTGAGCTTTCAGAAGTTTCAATCAAACTTGGCAACGGACGAATCAGAACAGATCTAGAAAGACTTGTCCCACACAGTGGTGGCACCAAGATTTGCCCGACGGGGAGTCCGAGGTCCCCGACGGGGGCCGATGACCCCGGCGAAAAGAAAAAGTGAGAGTGGTCACTCATAATCTCTCGAAAGTGTTCGAAGCCTAAAAAAAAAAAAACACGTGACAATATAAGGGGTTTCAAAGGCTTATTTAATCGATTTTGGAGTCTGCTAATATGTAGAAAATATATATAATTTTTTTTTCTCCCCGAAGAATTGTGGGTTTTCTTCCCAACGGGGTCCTGGCGCCACCCCTGGTCCCACAAACACTCATGCTTTGTCCCACAAACGCACGAGTGTACGCGCGTTAACCTATCGTTTTGTATGTGCCACTTAACATAATCCAAGGAACGAGGCTTAGTAGAATGGTAAAATTCAATTCCGCATATGTATACTACCACTCTATTGTACTCTTGTTTTTTGTTTGTTTGGTTTTTTTTTTTCAAGAATAATAATAGACCTAATAAGGTGCTAGGCTTAGGCAATATCCATCTGATATCAGAGACGCAGATGGATCATCCATTGGATTGGATCAGAAAGATGGCAAATATATGCTTAGATCCAGGGAGGTATGCAAACTAGATGTTGCATGTGAATCAGAGGGACTATAGATGCAAACGTAGGCCTATTAGGCCTACATCTAGGCCTACTATTCTTTGACACGGACTGGTTTGGATGGAACAGCTTGGATGAATAAAGCAAATGGGCTGCTAAATTCAACAAGCCTAGTACTTCTGAATCAGGTTGACAGATGAACGGTTTCAATTAAAAGTAATAACATCAGACAACACGCACTTTTAAACAAAAACATTCATTGGTCACGAAGTGCACTATTAAACATACCGCAATGAGGTTATTTCAATGAGTGGTCTTAAACATCAAGCACCACCACTACAAAAGCACGTTCTGCAAGTGTCACATAAAGACACGTCTAAGTGACGTCATTAATCAGAGGTTCGACATCAATTGCCATCGTAATAACCATATTTGTTCCCTCTGCAGTAATATTAGCTATATTGCCAAACGTGATGGTCAAAGTGATAAGCATAGGCCTATGCCATAAAACTTTGATTACTTAATGTATTCAATAATATTACTGTTACCGTCATGTCATGCGGTACCGTATACAAGCTGAACAGTATTATTATTATTATTATTATTATTATTATTATTATTATTATTATTATTATTATTATTATTATTGTATATAGGCCTTATTATGACAAAATAATCAATATGATCGACACATATGACCACTCGAAGCACTGACAAACACCCTGACACACCACAAACAACAAACCCCACAAACCACGTAATGACAAACTGTACGCCACTGACTTTGCCATTATATTCACAGTACAGAAGGACCTGAGTTGTCTAGTTAAGATATGTACTGTTGCTTTCATAACATTTACACATTTTAAAGTCTAATAATAACAATATAGTCAAGTAATACATATAGCACACATCACATTTATTCAGAAAATAAAAACATATCTGTACCGTATATATAATTATGATGGTATAAATTTGCTGTAGACCACGTAAAGAAATGTGTTGAGAAGCAAAGTTTTCTACAACAGCACTGTACGTGCAACTACTTTTGTTTATTCACCATTCGAACATTAAACAATATTATGAATATGCCTATCCGTATCATATTATATAGGCCTATATCTGAGGAACGTAACTCGGGTTGGTAAATTCAATTATTGACTGTCGTAGGCCTACTTTATAGTATTGGATATATCGAATTATTTAATTATTAGGCTAAATTTTATTGATCTAATGGCATAATTGTTCTAATTCTAAATCATTAGTATAATTAATTATTAACCATCCCATAATATTGAGACCAATTAAATGTTTATAATTACCATATGTGTAATTACCCCTATCGCCATGCTTTTACGCTTTTAACGCCAGACAAGCCTGGGTAACGTAACTCTACTCCCCATCCAAGAGGTAGGCCTACAGGTAGAATTTCTCATTTATAATTTTTATAATTGCAGACGGTGAAGACACATAATATGCATACAATACCGTCAGTGGTATCGCTTTTTGGGTCCAGGGGACAGCCTCCTCACCACACCCTTCTGGAGAGTACTATTTTCTCTATGCAAAATCTTGGTGGAACATTTTCCATGTAATTTTTTTACAGATATTGAGACTCTAAATCGATTTAAATAGGTCTTAAAATCTCAACAATGTTGGAGCTCTCAGGGGGTCCACCCCCTCCTGATCCCTCTGAGGAGTTCTAAATGACTTTGACTCCGACAACTAACACTCAATTTGTCTTTGTTCAAATCTAAGCGCGGCACAGTTATTGCCGTACAGAATTGGCCAACTATGAGCACGGGGGAGGGGGGATGGAGGGAGAAGGTTTAGGCCTACGTTTCCGATTAACCAACTCTGCTACTTTCATATTATATAATGATGAGATGAATGTACAGTCTTTCCAAATAGCATACCTAATGTGAACGGCAGTAAACCAACGTCCTGGGGCTAGACTTATATTACATTATCGTAATAAGCGTAAAAACTAATGATTAGGTGGGTACGTTTCCTATTTGAATGAGGCAAGGATGCGAAATCATCTATCTATAGCGTTGATACGAGGTTGAACTTCTACCCTATTATTGATTAAATATGGCGTTCACGTCTAGTTTTTCATCTGCAGTTAAATGCCATCATTTTACACTTATTAATGAAATTCCAATTATATCTAACAGCTGTATTGGTTCACCTCATATTATTTTTGAACCACTAAAGAGTTTGGTTCAAATCCCCAAGGCATGGTCTGATCAAATACACAGTCGCCTAAGTGCATATTGTCAGTGTGTGTATTCACTGCCTCAATGGTCCTCTCTACACGTTGCATATACAGGACACCTATATCAAATGTAGGTCTGTCTCTTATACACATCTAGATGTGTATAAGAGACAGCCACTCTTATCAATGAAATTGATGCAATTAATGCTATTCCACGTATGCCTCGGTTATAGAATGGTTGACAGACATGACAGTACTGCAAGACACTTTGACTTAATTGAGACATTGAATTTTATTGGTACGAAATTTTCGGTTTGTTAGTTGAAGGGACGGAAATAAATTATCAAATTATTAAAAACACGTATTTTGAGACATAAGTGTCTACAGGTTTTAACCAAATTTTCAGCAGCTCCTGTACTGTCTTCTTCAGCGTATGACCTTTAAATTCAATTTAAATTAATCTCCTTGTATGTTTAATATCTACGTCACGCTTTTCTCTATTTAAGTTCTATCTACAAGCTATTAATTTAAAGATCCGCCTACCCCAACCCCCACTTTTTTTTAAATTTTTCCCGCAATTAAACATTGATTCTCCTTTAATCTTATGATTCTTATTACTATATTTGATTACCGTTATACTCCGAATATGTTGTTGATATATTTTACTGGTGTTCATAGCTTAAAGTTCATTGAACTTTGTATTGATCCATCCACACACAGGCCTATCATACTTTCACATACACTTTTTACATTCATAATAATGAATATAATATATAGATTTATTTTATGTTGGAATTACTGACTCCTGAGTCATAGTGACTTTTGTCGCTTTAGTTTTTCCTGACCATTTGTTTTACTGTTTCTTCTAATTCTTGTATTGTTTTTTTTCGTCGAATAAATAAATGAAATGAAATGAAATAATTATTGAATGAAACATGAATTGTCATCCTTAATATTTAGTTTAAAATACTGTTATACCATTACCTGTTCATTTTATTAAGAACGAAATTTATTTTGAAAATGTACTATCTATGTGTGGAAAAATTACAATACACAAACGTGTATTTCAGATCGTTCGCTGCTTGGTTTTCGATTACATTATAATGTATACAGATAAATAGTAACAAACCACATTGCTAACATGTGGTCTCTACTCACTATGTTATGACAATCTACATGTTATGTCATTAATCAAAATAAAGTAAACTTTACCGTAACTACCTCGCCTTCTAATAATTTTCCCAGGGTATCGACGTCACTAAGAACTGATGACGATGATGGCATTAGTAACCTGGATCTTACAGGAGCATATACGATTTGCTGGCTACATGGCTGTGCTGTATTTACTCACATTATCATATGTGCAATGCCTTCCTACAACATCGAGTCTAACACAAGGTATCGAGTAGGCCTACTGTAGTGACTTTGCTATTTTGCTTCTCGTTTTGGCACTAATTCCCCTGCGACGCCCCCCCCC
>NW_022698455.1:2285238-2289590 GCF_011630105.1 Anneissia japonica
ATATCTGTCTCTTATTGATGATGATCTGGATCATAATGATGATTTTTGATGATGCTGATAATAATGGTGATACTAATTAGCCTATAATAACAATACAAGATTCGATTGAATATTTTTGGTATAATCTCATAGTCCTTATGATGATGATGATGATGATGATGATGATGTGGTGGTGAGGATGATGATGTGATGATGATGATGATGATGATGATGATGATGATGATGATGATGATGACATGACGATGATGATAAATATTACCTGTGTATCTATTATTTTTTTTAAATGCATAAAAAATATATAGGAGGCGTTTGACAATGGAAAAATAGTTATGTTATATATTTGGTTAATTCAATTGCGTTCTTGAATGTACAAAATGCAATAAATGTTTCGGCGTACGCAAGATAATGTTATTACCGGTTATTATGAAGTCGGCCTATAACGGTAGATAATTAACTGGACAACGTCCGACTGGTCGTATTTCATAGGCCACACTCTGAATCACATATATAACGCCAGTTGTGTTGATACGGCTGTCAGTCACTCATCACTGTTAGGCTCATTGGATATTTATATTAATTTGCGTCGTAGAATAGAACTAATAAATAATGTCGAAAGTGCGCGTCCGTTCGGTTTGATTGTAGGCTTATACCTTGTCTTTGTAGAGAGCGTTGAAACCGGCTCATCTCCAGATTATCCGTCATCGGACGACACGACTATTTATGAGGTAAAAATGCTATTTATAAATGTATTTTTTGTAAAGTACAGGTCAATGTTAACGTACTTTGTAGTCTTACAAGTGGGTTGTAGTTAATTCGTTGTTCTATAACAATACATGTGAATTTTTCCCAGGTCTGTTCAATCCCATAAGCTACTAATCCCCATTATATCAGTCCTAAATTTAAAAAACAAATAAAAATAAAAAAAATATATATATATATATTTCTATTGGAATTTTGTTGATTTCAATTTCCTGGAATTGCTGTTAAGTCAGTCTTGCAACTCTGTGAAATAATCCATAGGATTTTGGAAGCACCCAGCAGGGTCCAGGTGCAAGAGCCCTGTGGGGGTTTGGAGGCAAAGCCCAAATCCGACGTTTCATGTAGTTCCTAATTCAAACGACACTAAATATAGATAAAAATCCTGTTTTCCATATTACCATATTGATGTTATTAAATTGTTTTACTTGTCTTGGGCCCCGGTGTACGCTGGCCCCTACCTACCCCTCCCCCACGCAGTTTTAAATGGTATTGTAAGATTTATAGAACTAGGCCTATTATGTCTTTTGTTGATACGGTAACTCTTTCTTGCGTTCACGACGTAGGCCTTTTAACTTTAACAATATGCATGGCAAGGCAAGTGCGCACATTAAAATTTTCGTACGCGCTCCAGGCCAATCGAGACTTAACACTCAGGATGTTTACATTCTCAGTAGTTATAGATGGATTGTCGTAGTGTGAGACTGTTGTCTCACGAGTAGTGGCGTATCTAGGAGTCTTGAAATGGGGGTGCGAAGGTGAAATGGGGGGTGGGCTCGATTATCAGTTGAGGGGCGATAATTCGCAAAATAAAGTGATTCTAGGTGATTTTTTACTACTAGACCATAATTTTGGGGGAAACTGGGGGAGGGGGCGCGAGTAATTCCCCCTCTCTCGTAGATACGCCACTGATTTCTGCATGATAAAAACAATATCAGTTTATTACAATCACAGGTTCTATGAGCTCAGGTTCCATATAGTAGTGGGCAACCAAGTGCTGGAGCACAGAAATATATTAACACAGTTATAAATAGTGAGCTTAGTTGACGGAAAACTCGGTTATTTGGCGCGTGATTTGCGCGTCGTAACGCAATTACCAGTACTGTATTCGTCTATTGATATCCCACGGGGGTACTAACTGCTGCTTTACTTTTCCTAACATTAGTAAGCTGTTTATGCGCATACGTGATTGTTATTGCTGTGTCCAGGCGAATTTTAAATTCACATTGTATGAAAAAATTACCTCTCGCTCAACTTGAAGTACCAGAGCATTTCAAGAGCTGATAATATTATAAAACATTTTGGAACTTACAAAGAATCAAGTTTTATTCACGCAATAACAAATATTCATCAATAATGTCGTTACAACTTTGCAAGAAGATAGGTTAATGTATTATATTTCCGAATATTAATTATACCGTAAACCAATCGTATAAAGTTGCTTTCCAACTTACATACGTCAGACGTCTATTTAATCGTTTATTGTACATTTGGCTTAATTGGGAAATAAATAAGTATACCGGTATGCATAGATACCGTATAAGGTGTATTTGATGAATAATTCTGTTAGAATCTCACGTGCAGAATGGATCCAGCGAACTATAAAGTTTAGCTTGAGCCATCAATTACCTGAACGGAATTCAATGGGAAGGAGAAAATAAAGGAAAATAAGAAGAAGAGAAAATAGGCCTAAAGGAAAAGAGAAAGAAAGACAAAAAAATTGAAATTAAAATTAAATTAGAACTAAATTAAACCCCGACAACCGGTTGTGAAGGACTGACACTTCACCTCCTACAGTTCCGTGATAATCAACATGATGATTGTGGGAACTCAGGACGATGAAGATGAAGAATGCCGATGGATGCCTACGCGTGGACGAAATAAATCACTCAATCAGTATATAATAACCCAATATTTCGTCTCCATTGGCACATTGCGCATTAACCAAAAATAGGCTTACTCATGTGATATTCAAAAAAGCAAATCCTTAAAAATGAAATTAAACCATTTGGGAAAACCCAAAACGGAGTACAAAAAAAAAAAAAAAAAAACAACAAAAAAAACACCAAAGTTTTACGTATCGTGGTGCCAAATTAATGCGCTTATAAAATATTGGAGGCTTCAGTGCAGCGCTTATTCGAGAGCGGCGCTTATAAAAAGAAATATATTGGCGTGGCGCTTTCATCTCACGTATTCCCGTAGTTTAGTAGGCTTAACATAGGTCATCGTAAATAAACGTTTATAAAGAAATGCTTGTGTGTACATTGTATATAAAACCCTGTTAGTCAAAGTGTTTCATTACACACAGGGTACCGTAACATACAGTACCACTATTGATTAAGCGCTGCGGAGCTTATTTGACGGCGGTGCTTAGCGGGAAAAGGTCATTTTTGGTGCGGCGCTTATTCGAGAGAGGCGCTTAATCGAGCATTTACAGTAGTCTTGAAAGTGCAGTTAAAATACAACAACTGTTTATTCATTTAAACAATTTTAACCCACTGGTGTAACCATCATCATCGTCATCATCATCATCATCATTAGGCCTATTATTATTACTGTACTATTATTATTACTATAGTACCGATACACTTCGACGGTTACAGAAGTGTTAAAAATCTTGTACCAGATGACGAAGTAATTACTGTATTGTCACACGGCTTTCGGCTTTCGTGAATAAACCATGAACTAATCCCAAAACGAATCAGTACCGTCAAATTTTAGACAGTAGGATAGTTATTTTTATTTCACTGAAATTCTAGGTTACTGCTTTCGTCATTATACGAGACACAAGAGCTGCCAATCATGATTGGAATAAATCATTCTAGCCTAATAAAGGCACTGTGTCAGCTCGTGAACATAGTACTTCAGGGAATTATATAGCCTATATAGTTAAATAGGCCTATATAGCCTGTTATTATAAATAATAAAACTCCCCTAAATATAGTGAATGGGGGATGGCGGGGGACGGAAATGGCATTCAAATTCAGTTTTGAGAACACCTTTTCCGGCCATGGGAGTGGCCATTGATTTAAATTTTCGTGCCTCAGTCACCAACCATGGTGAGGCTGAATTAGTCTGAACCAGGGAACAGTTAAATTACAGGTCTGAACCCTCCATTAGTAACATTCCCTCCCCGGGCCCCTCTTTATCAAATGCCTGGATCCGTCACTGATGAATGTATGTACGTATAAAATTATGTAAAGCAAGTTGCAGCTGCTACTTTATTATATTAGGTCCTATAAAATATATTATTAGTTTATCACCCTATAGACTGGAAAAGTAGTAAGGGAGGGAGGCTTTTTTAATGTTTTATTTTGCTAAAGCCAATTATCACCCTGGTGCATTGATATTCAAAATGAAACATGATTGAAATAATACAAAAAAATATCTAGTAATTAATTAAAACAAAATGAAAACAATAATTAAATAAAAAAATTCTTCAAAAATATTTATTTTTTCAGTACATACACGCGCTAGGGTGATAAAATTTTTTTTTTTATTGGGTTGTAATAGACTAGAAAAAAAATCTGAAAAAAAATGAGTTAGGGGGAGTGGAATGTTAGAAGCAATCCACATAGCCAGATATCCTAATTAAT
>NW_022698456.1:0-12470 GCF_011630105.1 Anneissia japonica
CACATACACAACTCTGCATTGTTCCGCCATCTTGTCAGCACTCTAGTTGTTTAATAGCTCTATGGGAGAACTCTATCTTGTATTTCTAGTATCTTTGCTTTGCATGTATGGAAGGCCCAATAAGAAATAAAATAATGATCTAAAATAAACGTTAAAAAAAAATCAAGCCGTAATTATGATAGTAGGATAAGCCGTAATTAGTGAATGATAGTAGGATAAGAATCGAAATTTCATAAGATGGATGAAATGGAATCAGTAGGCTGTTATTATGTAACGTTTACTTCTTTAAAACTACACGATGAACGAAACCGGTGTTATTACGTAATAAATCCCGTTTTAAAATATATACAACGGTGAGTCCAAAAGCGGATGAACCAGTGGCGCCGAGCGGCCGGGGTAACCGGAAACTGCCCCAGGGCCGTGGGCCGGGCCCGGCAGGGAGCCTGGGATAACTAGTAAATTATTAAAGAATTATTAAACATAGGGTCTATACATTCCCCTATGTATGACTTGGAGCATAAGCAATCGATTAAATTAGTCCTTTAATCCGCTAAACCAGTGGTGGCGTGAGGACCTGCCCGACGGAGGGGCTAAAGGCCCCGACGGGGGGGGGAGGGGCTAGTGGAGCGAATCGAGTCTCACTTGGCTTGGGGCAAGGGGGCCACCTAGGGCCCCGGTGGGGGTGGGGGAGGCGAACCCCCTGGAAGCCACGGATATTTGATGAATTATGGCGAAGTTTTATTACTTAATTGATAGGCATCGAGTTTACTATAATATGACTTCACGTAGGCTATGCTTTCTAATGTTGAAATCAGCTTCCAAAACATTTTGAATAAAGAAAGAAACAAAGAGTATGCAATGTAACCATCTAATATATTTTCAAATCCTCATTCTTGAAAGTGAAATTCTATATTTTGGAAATTTTGCATGAAATCTGTCAACCACGTTGTCATGGTCGAGGTTGCTTAACCTATCACGATGTATTCCAACCATAATGAGGCTATCTAAATGAGCATTTGTAATAACAGAACGCAAATTATTTTTAATTAGTCTCATTGAATTATTATTATTATTATTATTATTATTATTATTATTATTATTATTATTATTATTATTATTATTATTATTATTATTATTATTATTATTATTATTATTATTATTATTATTGTGGTTGTTTTTGTGATGAAAAGTTAACACAAACGATATGGTGGCTAAACGAATATTACATGTAAATATTTTTTTTTTCTATTTGTTTGTTCCCCGACAAAATCTATCGTCTTCCCCAACGGGGGTGCTATGCTTCCCCGATGGGGGGGGGGCTATAACCCCCATCCCCCTCTGGCGCCACCACTGCGCTAAACTGCCAGCTTCCTGAGGAGCGGGGATGCTTCGCCATCTTCCCCTCGATCCTGCGCTTGAGCCAGGTGATCCCAGATCCCAACCAATGGACCCGGGGACAGCAAATCTGCCCCGGGTCGAGAGTAAATTTTTATTGGGGGGGAGGGTCCCACCAGATACGCAGCGAGATGATGAAGGCCACAGGTGGCAGAAATATCCGAGTTTATAATAAATCAGTGTTCTTAAAGTCTACTACTGAAGTTGTTTCATTATTTTCTATTATTCTGTCGGAACACACGTGGAACACAAATGAAATATATATATATATAAAACGTTGAAATATCTGACGTTTCATGGAGAGGATCCCGGACCCCCGTTTTATTTGGGGTTCATCGAAAAATACAAATGCCTTAAAGCATGCTTTCCTTAAAAATCGACTATGTTTGTAGTTGATGATTAAAAAGCATTCAAAAAATAAGAAAAAAATAATAAATAAATAGATATATAATAAATTAATACATGAAAAACAGAAATAGAAAAATAAATTTAAAATAAATAAAAAGTAATTTTGTATGCTTGTTTTCGATTTCTCTGCTCTTATTCAATTTTTAATTTGAATTTTTATGTGTTTTTGTAAAGATTGAATCTTATTGTATTTTTTTTGCAAATTCAATCTGTACTTTTATATGTGATTGCAATAAAGAAATTTGTATTGAATTAAATTCTTCTTCCTATGTCCTCCATTTTTCTTCCATCCATTATTCATCTCCCTGCATTATTATTCCTCCATATTCTTCTTCCATCCTTCATTTTCCATCCATCACCTATCCTTCATTTCTCATCCACCATCCTCCTCATCATCTATCCTCATCCACCCACCCCTCCCATCATCCTCATTCATTCTTCCATCCATCACATTCATCATCATTCAACCATCTATTCATCCATCCTCATCACCATCATCACATCTGTTTACCAGCCCTGTTTCCATGCATGAGTGTGTTAATAGAATTGCTATAATAACACCTTCATAGTCACAATGTACGATTGTAGCCTCAGTCATGTCCCAGAATATATTCCCCCTTCTTAGTGTTTAAAAGGAGAGTTTTCATGACCGGCTTAGTATGGCCCAAAATTGTGCTTTTAGACCACAATATATACGGAGATTGGCAATCAAAAATATGTTATGGAGATAGGCAAATTAATATTTTTGGTCTGACGACTTCGTTGTGGTGTCGATAGATGGGAATCTAGGCCTGTCTGATGAACATAATGGGGGGGCTGTCTCTTATACACATCTGGGAGGCGCACTGGGGTCAGTGAACCAGTTTGAACCTTGCCCCCAATGGAGAGAGGTAAGCACGTGCAAATAGACACACAACAATGCAAACATAGTACATACATACAAATAATTTTATATAATTTTTATTTGAATAATCAAGCAAAACAATCTTATACAGTTGTTAAAAGCAATATTAAAAAACTAAATTATGTACAGCTGCAGTTTTCAAATCTATTAAAATATCCAATAGTTTCTAGTTTATTAAAGATTAAGGTTATATAGGGTTATAATTTACAAACTGCAAAAAAATACAGTAGATAACATAATATTTTAAAGGCAGACTCTGGAGGCAAAAATGTTTGTTATGTTGCATCACATTTTAACCAATTTCAAGTATTTTGTCAAATTTGCTCATTGTGTCTTAGAAAAACCAATTGTACAACATATTATAATAATAAAATAATAATAATAATAATAATAATAATAATAACAATAATAATAATAATAACAATAACAATAACAATAATAATAATAATAATAATAATAATAATAATAATTACTCTGAAGCCTGGCTTTAACACAGAGGTGCACAGTTGTTAAAACCAGAACATAATCTACAGTAGTTAATCAGAAGTATGTAATTATTCATTTGATATAAACGACCGATGTAATATAACTTACTAGCAAAGTAAATCTGATAGTGCAATGTTACTTAATGAAACATATAATTACATTTTTTAAGGCCAAATAAAAAAAAATTGTGTTGGCCACGCCTGACCAACCAAAAATGTACAAAATTGAGGTTCGCCATTTTTTCACAACTTACAACGAAAAATATATACAGTATAATATACACACACACGCATACCAACGCATATATTAACATAGTGTACATAAAGGGGTAATAGGGGTCCAGTACCAATACTTTGTCAATTGCCTCAATTTTAAAGG
The DNA here is from genome assembly GCF_011630105.1 of Anneissia japonica. Taxonomy (NCBI): domain Eukaryota; kingdom Metazoa; phylum Echinodermata; class Crinoidea; order Comatulida; family Comatulidae; genus Anneissia; species Anneissia japonica. Next base: position 3,572 of record NW_022698456.1, read on the forward strand.
GTACTACGACAAATAAACAAATACTAAGTACACAAAACTGAATCATTGGTCGTATATTATTTTGTAGTTGCATTGTAACGTATAGTTATCATATTTGTATATAACATAACAGCATGTGATTGCATAATTTGATTGATACACATATACAGTATGTTATAAGCATGTGGTGTATGTTTGGTTTTACACAATTCATATGTTATAGTGCTAACAAATTTGCTACAAGTGATAAACCACTAATATCTGAAATGTCATTACCACACAGATTAAGCATGTTCTTTTTCAATACATTCATCTTAAAGCATTCTTCTATCATTTCATAAACAATCCTGTCTGATAAACTGCAGTAACTCATGTCAATATGGACCAGGTCTGTAGAGATCTTAACAAGGCAAGCTAATGTTCTTCCACTGATTGAAGATAGGCTGTCTCTTATACACATCTAGATGTGTATAAGAGACAGGGTGCACAGTTGCTAAAACCAGAACATAATCTACAGTAGTTAATCAGAAGTATGTAATTATTCATTTGATATAAACGACCGATGTAATATAACTTACTAGCAAAGTAAATCTGATAGTGCAAAGTTACTTAATGAAACACATAATTACATTTTTTAAGGCCAAATTGTAGAGATCTTAACAAGGCAAGCTAATGTTCTTCCACTGATTGAAGATAGGTTAATATTACTCAAATCTATATATTGCCAATTCAATGTTATATTTTCACCTACTGATTCTACTAGCTTTTCTAGGTTATCAGCTTTAAGAGAATAATCACTCCATCTGACAATTACATCCTTAATAATAGGCTGACCAACTTTGCGGACCTTTAAAAAATCACAAGACTTTCTAACTACCCTGACTAACTCTGCAAGTGATTTACCATCAATATCTGAAAGGTCATTACCCTTTAGACTAAGCATGTTGTCTTCCAATTCAAAATTCATCCTACAACATTCTTCCATCATTTCATTAACAATCCTGCCTGATAAACTGCAGTTACTCATGTCAATATGGATCAGGTCTGAAGAGATCTCAAACAGACAAGCTAATGTTTTACCACTTATTGAAGACAGGTTAATCCTACTCAAATTTATCACTTCCCAATTCAATGTTATATTTTCACCTACAGATTCAACCAGCATTTCTAGGTTACCAGCTGTAAGAGAATAATCACTCCAACTGAAAATGCCATACTCATAATAATACCAATCAAATTGACAAATTACCCTGACTAACTCTGCAAGTGACTTACCATCAATATCTGAAAGGTCATTGCCCTTTAGTCTAAGCATGATGTTTGTCAATACTACATTCATCCTACAACATTCTTCCATCATTTCATTAACAATACTGACTGATAAACTGCAGTTACTCATGTCAATATGGTTCAGGTCTGGGCAGATCTTAAATAGCCGAGCTAATGTTATTCCACTTATTGAAGAAAGGTTAATCCCACTCAGATCTATACTACCCCAATCCAATGTTATATTTTCACCTACTGATTCAACAAGCTTTTCTATGTTATCAAAAGTAAGAGAATAATCACTCAGAATGAAAATTATATCATCATCATCATAATCACCATAATAATCATACAATTCAGAATAACAATCTACCCTGACTAAATCAGTAACTGATGTACCATCAATATCTGAAAGGTCATTGCCCTCCAGTACAAGCCTGTAGTGTTTCAAAACATGGTCTACTGTATCTTCACTGTTCTGGCATTCTGTGATCATTGACCTCAAAGTACCACCTGATAGCCTACACTTCCTTAAATCTAGAACTTTTAATTTAGGAGCTATTTTAAATAATTTTCCCAGTATTGTTCCATCAATATCATTTAGATCATTGTCACTAATATCAAGTTTTTTTAATTCTAACTTTATATTGACATTGTCCAAATCATTAATAACTGCATTGTGTATAGCACCTGTGACCAACTTGTGACTATTGCATACTGTATCTTCACTGTTCTGGCATTCTGTGATCATTGCCCCCAAAGTACAACCTGATAGCCTACACTCACTTACTACTAGACATTTTAATTTAGGAGCTATTTTAAATAATTTTCCCAGTAATGTTTCATCAATATCATTTAGATCACTGTCACTAATATAAAGTGCTTCTAATTCTAACTTTATATTGGCATTGTCCAAATCATTAATAACTGCATTGAGTATAGTACCTGTGACCAATGTTTGACTAGCATATTGGATATTGTGAATCCATAATTCCAAGAATTCTAAGTTACTTGCATATTTAAGGAAATGAATTAAGAATGCTGAACTCAGTGGAAAACCAAACTCAATGAAAGTCAAATTATATATAAAATGATTTTTTTTCATCTCAGCTGAAAGTAAATTGCATTCTTCATTTTCCCATTTTGAAATACATTGAAGTAGACAGACTGGATTATGTTGCTGATCTATTACTTGTAATAACACTAAGGTATGTACAACAAGTTGGCACCGCCTTTCCCTGCACCTATTTATAAAAGATACTGCTGCTACTTCAATACTGTAAGGATCATATTCAATGCTACATCTTTTCATGAGTTTGAATAAATGCATACTTGATATGTCTCTGCCATCATTTATAAGACTTCTAAATGACTCCAACATTTGCTCACTATGTGCTTTCATATCGTTGGACATGTGCTTATCCAATTTCACTAAAATATCATCTTCATGCTCTTTCTTTACATGTTTTAAACATTGTACTATTGAGCGATAATTTGAGGCCCTGATTATTAACCATGGTTTCAGCAACTTATCAGCATCAGCACCTAAAAATCCTATTGCAAACATCCTCGTCATATATAAATATTCATTACATCTGATTTCCTCATACTCAACCTTTGAACTCCCTTTCTGAATTTCTGTAGACAGGTACAGCCCTGCTAGCGCCTCTGACATTAATTTATGTGGTGGTGTGTACATCTCCCTTACATCCCCGGGATTAACAGGGGTATCTTCATAAACAAACCCGAATTCCAGTGCTAAATTTAATAATTCTTCATTTTTTGCCACCTTTGACAAATCGCATTTGTCAATAGATAGTATATTTTTCTTTAGTCCTTCATACATACATTCTCCTAAAATTAAAAAGGCAGATTTATATACCTGCATATCTTGAATTTTTTCAAAATTGGGAATAACAGTTTTATTGCCAGCCCTGTTTAAGTATTGATTTAAAATACAACAAATGAGTTCCTTGAAAAGATCGGGCAAATATTCAGGAAGAACACGTTTTAGTCCCCATATGGTACAAATCTGAAGCAATAACAGTGGAGATGAGCACAATTTAAATGCTTGTTTGTGTTTACCACCCCAATACCGTGTATGCTCTGAATCAAGTCTAAACTCGTTTATTAAACAATCACCAATTTCAATTTTATTGATTGAATGAAAATGATTTTGAATATACTTCTTTATGTTACTTGGACTGAATCCCTTTACTTCAATATGTACATCACAACATTCGACCAAATCAGCTGTGTTGTCAGGTCGAGATGTTATCACCACCATGCTTTTTCGCAATTCACTTCTTTTAAATAGATCAATTGGATCTTTAGCATTTCTTTCTAACTCATCATATCCATCTAACAAAATTAATATTTCATCGGCATGTGCTACCAAAAACCTTCTAACTGAATTACATGACAAATTGTTCCTATAAATTATTTCTTCAATTTCAATTTTTTTCATAATTATGTCCAAGAACTTTTCACTTGCTTTAATTTCCCTGATATTTATCAGAAACAGTAATTTATCAGCAAAGACATGTTCATCATGGGTAGCCCACTGATGAGCAATATATTTAATGAGTGTAGTCTTGCCCATTCCTCCCTTCCCTGTTATTAATACCTTACATGAATCTGTTGATTTAATAACACCTAATGCATCTGCTAATGATGTGGGTCTACCTTCATTTTTTATGCATGTTGACTTATATTTGTCTTCTTTTTTAGATTGTAGCAACTTGAGTTCAGTGAAAACTTTTGCAATATCTACTTTATGATATTTATGCCAGTTTGCTGGTGTCATGCGATTCTCATTCAGATACAGTTCTTTTTGCATTTCCATCAGTGAAGTTTTGATAATTATATCTGAAATAGTTAAAAACAAATAATATGACCTACATTATTATACTAACATATACTTAACATAAATTTTCAAAGGAACACTGTGTACATTGTATACTCTATTAATACATTTCAATCTTCCTATATTCAAAGTTGGAGTGTTGTGCCAATGTAGACCATTTTAGGTAGGCTTTCTTCATAAAGGTTTCTATGAATGGATGACTTGTGAAGCAGGAAATCAAGTAGTCCCCCCAGTACCACTTGATTATAAATCGATGGGAAATTAACCAATAGTTTTTATTTATATAATTAAGTTCCTGTTACACTTCTACCTTACATCATTTAGTTCAATAACTTCAATACCATTTTCTGATACAAATCCAGAATTTTTATCTAGATAATAAACGAACAAATTATTCAATTGGGAAAGGGGGTGGGGGTGAGGGAAGCCTACCTGAGGTGTCTATTCTTTTTTAAATTAAAAAGTTGAAGAAAAAAATATTTATTAAAATTTTTTTATTGAAAATTAAAGTCTGAGATTGCCATTCCAGGCCAACTATATGTGCCATAAAATGTTGTGTGTCTTCCTTCAACCATGATGGGGCTGAGGTGGTGTAGACCTCCTTTAATTGTCCTTCCCTGAACCTATTCCTAGTATTATAATTTTCATAATGATTGCAGAAATATTTTTTAGCTTTAATTATTTACTTGTTCTTTCTTCCTCATTCCCACCACCCTAAGCTTTATCATTACCCTCATCATTAGTATCAATATAATAAATATTTAGTTTGATTTTTAATTTTTTTTTTTTAAACCACATACAGTAGCTTAAACTCATAGTGGTGTTCCATGTACATTCAAATACTGGACCAATGCAGCTTCAGGCAAGAGTAGGTTGTGCATCCTATGATTTAGCAATGGGGGGTGGGGGGGGAGGAGAGGCGTGGATAATGCAAGGTGCGAGAGAACAAGCAGGGGAAGGGGGGTGTTGATGGCGGCACCAAGAAGAGTGACATCATGCATGAGTCAGGGTTCTAGGCTAGGAGGAGAATGTTAGCCCTATACAAGCCTGTTGTAATTCTGAGTAAAGTGAGCAACCTTGTACTATAGTAGGGCTAGGGTATACTTGGCCCTAGTCAGAGGTCCAGAAATGGATATGGGAGATGAAGAAGAGGAAGCCCACTTGTGATCTGGTGATCTGGGTATTTTTGAATTGCAAATTTTGTTGGATCACCTATGTTAAGAATTCCCAATGTTGACTGGAAACACAATTTTCTTTTAATTAAAAATATGCAAACAGACACCTGATGCTTTGGGCCCTGCTGTCCACTGCCTCCCACTCAAATTATGATGCAACTGAAGATGAAATATTGTATAATTCTAATGACTTAAACATTTAGTTGCAATATGTTAATTTGATTGATAGGCTAATGCCAATTTTTAAATAGGAATTAATAATATACACCTGTCATCTACTGTACATAGGTAACAGTACCGGTATTGCGAAGCGCGTAACTCAACTACTTCCCAGTGTGTAATATGTAACTACTCTATTAAACTTGTCTGTATAATTTAGTTTTTGTTAGAATTTACTTAAAATAGCAATATAATTGTGATATTCATAAACTGTTTACTATTACATGTACTGGTAAGCATAATAACCATACCCTGGATAGTAGCGCGCGCGTAGTATCAAGGTGCGTCGTGCCGACACAACATTTGTATTACTGCTTGAGGCGGGATTTACTCTGTGTTATGTATTGAAATATAGTAGACGTGTTGAAGTTTACTCCCAGAGTCATTCTACTTTTTAATAGTCATCGAAGCTATTACAGTGGCGACGAGGATAAAAATACTTGAATTACAACCAGTGAAACTTCCTGAGAGTCATGGCACAATTGTTCTTCGGGAATTCCAGGATGGTGAAAATTGGACAGACTTCGTCGAAAGGGTCGAGCAGTATTTCATCGCAAATGAAATAAAGGACGACGCCAAGAAACGAGCTGTCTTGCTCACACTGTGCAATTCGAGGACATACAGTCTAATGAAAGACTTGCTTGCACCAGCTAAAGTAACAGTAAGTCATACAACGAATTGACTGAATTAATGAAGAGTCATTCGGAGCCTAAATCAAGTATAATCGTACGTCGATTCAAGTTCTACTCGTGCACTAGACCGGCTGGTCAATCAGTGAGCAACTACGTAGCTAGTTTACGTAGGTTAGTTGAACCATGTTGTTTCGGCGATACGCTCGAGGAAATGTTGAGGGACAGGCTCGTCCTCGGCATAAACGACAACCGAATTCAAAGGAAGATGTTGTCGGAAACCACGCTGAATTTTAAAACGGCAGTTGAAATTGCAAATGCCATTTTGGAAGCAGACGCTAATGTGAAAGATATTAACATTGGTGGGACTACTTCAGTGAACAAGGTTCAACATACCCAATCCAGATACAACAACAGAAAGGTCAGTAACAATAATTCTACTTCAAGTGATAGGCCTACACCTATCTTATACACATCTAGATGTGTATAAGAGACAGGTCCAGGTTAAACTTAATGGAGTGCCCCTCACTATGGAGGTTGACACGGGAGCAAGCATTAGTATTATTAGTGAAGCTCATTATAACAACTTATGGAAAGGCAATAAACCACCGTTAGCAAAAAGCCACACTGTACTACGCACATACACGAATGGAAATGTAGACATTGTTGGAACGACTAACGTGAGCGTTTCGTATAAAAACTTTGTGCATGAACTTCCATTGCTAGTTGTAAATGGCAGCGGACCGGCATTGTTTGGCCGTGATTGGTTGGAACATATCAAGCTTGATTGGCAAGAATTAAAGAACATAACTGTTGATAATTGTGACGGGGAAATTAATAACATTATTAATAAATTTCCGGACGTATTTAAGGATGGACTGGGAACCTATACAGGACCCAAAGCCAAGATCCACGTTAACGCTGATGCCACGCCCTTGTATTACAAGGCAAGAGCAGTTCCGTACATGCTTCGCCAGAAAGTTGAGGAAGCGTTGGAGCGTGATGTAAGAAACGTGGTCATGAAACATGTGGAAACGTCAGAATGGGCAGCACCCATAGTTCCAGTGTTAAAAGCGGATGGTGAGACAGTAAGAATTTGTGGTGATTATAAGTTGACAGTGAACAAGCAGTCTACACTAGACAATTATCCTATTTCTAAAGAGTAGGACTTGTTCGCATGTTTGGCTGGAGGAAAGTACTTCACCAAACTGGATCTCGCAAACGCGTACCAGCAAATGCTTTTGGACGAAGAGTCAATGAAATATACAACTATAAACACACACAAGGGACTGGTCATGTACGCACGCTTACCATTTGGGGTCAAATCAGCCCCAGGAATTTTTCAGAGACAGATTGAAAATTTGTTAAAGGGAGTACCTCACACAGTAGTTCGCTCTGATGACATATTGTTAACGGGTAGCTTGAAGGAGGAGCATCTGAATAACCTAAATGAGGTTTTGAGTCGATTGTCAAGATATGGTTTGCGGTTAAAGAAAGAGAAGTGTTCCTTCTACCAACCGGAGGTGGTATTCCTTGGAAAACGTGTAACTGCTACAGGAGTAAGTCCAACCGAGGAGAAAGTACAAGCGATTAAGAATGCGCCACCACCGACTGATGTGACTCAGTTGATTTCATTTCTTGGACTCTTAAATTATTATTGTGCATTTTTACCTAATGTGTCAACTGTGCTAGAGCCATTAAATAGACTCTTGTGCAAAGGTGTTCAATGGAGTTGGTCAAAGAGTGAGCAAGCTTCTTTCGAAGAGGCTAAGAATTTATTATGTTCTGACAAAATATTAGTGCATTACGACCCATCTAAGGAAATTAGATTGTTATGCGACGCATCAGCCTATGGTATTTCGGCTGTGTTGGCACACCGCATCGATGGTGTTGATAAGCCTATTGCATATGCTTCGCGCATGCTGACTGCAGCAGAGCGCAACTACAGCATGATTGAAAAAGAAGGTCTTGCTTGTGTTTTCGGTGTAAAGAAATTTCACCAATACTTGTTTGGGATGCACTTTGTGTTGTTGTCAAATCATAAGCCACTCCAATCCTTGTTTAATGAACGTAAAGGTATTCCGTCAATGGCCTCTGCTAGGATACAGAGATGGGCCTTAACTTTGGCTGCGTATAATTATACCATGCATTATCGTCCCGGTAACCAGAATGAGGTAGCTGACTGCTTAAGCAGATTACCTTTACCCATTACTGAGGGTCATATTCCCGTGCCGGGTGATGTGGTTTTGTTGATGGAGCACATCAACAACGCCTCCTCTCCAGTAAATTTCGATGACATCAGAAAGTGGACTGGTAAAGATCCTATTTTGTCACATGTTAGACATTGCATATTGTATGGTAATTGGACCAACCCAGATCCTGACTCACAAGATGAGTTTAGACATTATATTAGACGTAAAGACGAGTTAAGTGTACATGACGGGTGTATTTTGTGGGGGTCCCGTATTGTGGTTCCTGCAAAGGGCCGCAATCTCATCATTAAAGAGTTACATGATTGTCACCCAGGAATTACATTAATGAAGTCCATTAGTAGACAATATGTATGGTGGCCATGTATTGACAAAGACTTGGAAAAATGTGTTAGCACATGTAAGATGTGTATAAGAGACAGGTCTTGCTCACACTGTGCAATTCGAGGACATACAGTCTAATGAAAGACTTGCTTGCACCAGCTAAAGTAACAGATAAGTCATACAACGAATTGACTGAATTAATGAAGAGTCATTCGGAGCCTAAATCAAGTA
>NW_022698456.1:12725-16479 GCF_011630105.1 Anneissia japonica
ATATAATTAATTATAATTTACAATACCTGTCTCTTATACACATCTAGATGTGTATAAGAGACGTGTTAATGATGATGTTGTATCAACTCATCAAAGTAATGAGTCCATTGTTAATGTTCAGGAAAGCATTAGCGAGGATGTTGTAGTAATGGGCCACAATAATAATGAGAACTCCAATGTTGTTCGTAGATCCAAGCGTAATAGGAAAGCCCCTAAAAGTCTTGGGTATGATTAATCAGCATCGTTGTACCCGTTGGTACTTGCCGACCGTGATTTTGTTCATGTTCCAAGTTTATAACTATATGAAAAATATTCACTATAGGTTGCAATGCTTAAACGGTGGGGTGTGATATTCATAAACTGTTTACTATTACATGAACTGGTAACCATAATAACCATACCCTGGATAGTAGCGCGCGCGTAGTATCAAGGTGCGTCGTGCCGACACTACATTTGTATTACCGCTTGAGGCGGGATTTACTCTGTGTTATGTATTGAAATAAAGTAGACGTGTTAAAGTTTACTCCCAGAGTCATTCTACTTTTTAATAGTCATAGAAGCTATTACAATAATGCTATTTAATAAACTCACCTTCATCTGCCCTTGACCTTTGTGGCTGTTCTGATTGTCCTGACTTGTCTGTAAAGAGAATGAATCATTGGGCATTATGAGCAAAATCATAGTGTGCAATATATTCATTTTTAGTAAAATTATTATTTACAATCCATATTTTTGTTTTGGTTCTTTTAACAGTGATGCCATATATAAGTTTAGATTAAATTATGATATTAATTTGGATGTTTCAAAAGATCAATGGTTGATGGGGACTATTTGTAAAGATACACTTTACTTTATCAATAATTTTAATCACCCAGATATCATCTCTCCCCTCCCCCCATTGATGCTCAAGCTTGCATAGTAGGGGAACAAGTAAGCCTATAATAACAGTGATGTCTAAAACAAAACATTAAATTAAATTACTTTTTGATGTATTATTATCATACATGCACTGATTTCTGGAAATACTTTTTGTAAATAACAAGCAATTATTCAGCACCCAGTCATACCTTTGTCTAATTTTGGTCTTTTTGATGTTGATGACTCTCCAATACCTATTGAGGAAATAGAAATTGACAATTTGTGCATTAGCAGCATAAACAATGTACACCATAGCATAAATTTTCCTACTCTGGAGAATGGCTTTAGTTATAAGTTTCAAAAATTACTAATGTTTTTTTGTACACATAATAAACTGATAGATGTACAGTAGGCACCGGAATTCCAGTCAGTTTACATTTTGATATTGGCCATACTTTGAGACTAGCCTATAACACTAAAGAAAAATAAACCCTACCGTAAAGTATGTCTTTGAAATAGCCCAAAATGAAAGCAATCGTGTACTGTTACTTACTACAAAAGTTCCACACCAGAGTAAAGACTCAACAGGATTCAGGTGCATCGATAAAAGTAATTTCCTGATGCAGCTGAGTACCCAACTAAAACTGTATTTAATATTAATATTTTGCACCTTAAATAAAATACTGGTTTAACTACTTGAACTTATATGATTTACAATGATAATAAACTTTCATTTTATTTGACAAGTTAACATACAGTACTGTATATATTTTCTATGTTTGTGTATTTCTTTATAGATATTTGCTAAAAATTATCTATTGTTTCAGAGACTAAATCAAATACAAATATATTTAAAATAATTATTGTGATATAAAGGAGCATTTAAATCCATATTAAAATGATTCAAGTGATGCATTTTTGCTATTATTTACTACAATAATAAACTATTATTTTAATTGAAATGTTAACTTAATTTTGATGTTTGTGTATTTCTTTCCATAATATTTATTTGTTAAAAACTAACTATTGCTTCAGAGTAAAGCTAGGTTACAAAATATTGAAAATAATTCAGTAATGCATTTTTGTTATTCAAGGTTTAGATGTGATCAGTTTATAGTACTGTAGTTTAGTTCTGTAACTGTCTATTCACTGTCTATTATAAGGAATGTGAGAAAATATCAAGAACTTGATTGATGTATTATTATCATACATGCACTGATTTCTGGAAATACTTTTTGTAAATAACAAGCAATTATTCAGCACCCAGTACATACCTTTGTCTAATTTTGGTCTTTTTGATGTTGATGCTTCTCCAATACCTATTGAGAAAATAGAAATTGACAATTTGTGCATTAGCAGTATAAACAATGTACACCATAGCATAAATTTTCCTACTCTGGAGAATGGCTTTAGTTATAGGTTTTAAAAATTACTAATGTTTTTTTGTACACATAATAAACTGATAGATGTACAGTAGGCACCGGAATTCCAGTCAGTTTACATTTTGATATTGGCCATACTTTGAGACTAGCCTATAACACTAGAGAAAAATAAACCCTACCGTAAAGTATGTCTTTGAAATAGCCCGAAATGAAAGCAATCGTGTACTGTTACTTACTACAAAAGTTCCACACCAGAGTAAAGACTCAACAGGATTCAGATGCATCGATGAAAGTAATTTCCTGATGCAGCTGAGTACCCAACTAAAACTGTATTTAATATTAATATTTTGCACCTTAAATAAAATACTGGTTTAACTACTTGAACTTATATGATTTACAATGATAATAAACTTTCATTTTATTTGACAAGTTAACATACTATATATTTTCTATGTGTATTTCTTTATAGATATTTGCTAAAAATTATCTATTGTTTCAAAGACTAAATCAAATACAAATATATTTAAAATAATTATTGTGATGTAAAGGAGCATTTAAATCCATATTAAAATGATTCAAGTGATGCATTTTTGCTATTATTTACTACAATAATAAACTATTAATTGAAATGTTAACTTAATTTTGATGTTTGTGTATTTCTTTCCATAATATTATTTGTTAAAAACTAACTATTGCTTCAAAGTAAATCTAGGTTACAAAATATTGAAAATAATTCAGTAATGCATTTTCGTTATTCAAGGTTTAGATGTGATCAGTTTATAGTACTGTAGTTTAGTTCTCTAAATGTCTATTCACTGTCTATTATACTGTAAGAAAATATCAAGAACTTGGGTTTCTACCACTTATCAGCATTTCTCGGGCACCAACAGTGGTATCCTAATTTAATACCATAGATTGCAACATTACAGTATTATTAATTTGGTATTGCAAATACAGTAAAAATACAATAACCGTCATACTCACCAACTCTTTTCAAATGCATGAGAAACGATGACAAGTTATCTTTGGAAATGATACCATTACTTTCAAGAAATGTGATTAATTTCCATGGATTAGAACAGAAGTCATCTGGAACTTCATACTTCCAACAAATCCTTTGAATATCTGTGGTAGAGAAGTCTTTTCCCAGAGCAACAACCTGTTGACGATGTGCTGAAAATCGAGTGATCTTCACTTCATCTGGATATGTGTCATACGTCTTAATTATCTCCTTCAAATACTTTAATCCAGTTACTTTAATTGTTTCAACTAAAATTGAAATATCTGTTGCTTTCAAAATGTCAGCGACTCTTAGTATTTGGAATAAATCAAATGCCGATTTAGCTTCTTCCAATTCTGTTTTTATCTCTGCATGATCTTTGTACAGAACCCTCAACATGTCTACATACTTTTCACCTTTCACGCTGATTGCATCAGATACTGTCACAAGCAGTTGATTAAAATCTATTTAAAAAAATAGTTTCTAAAAGATTAACTAAAATAAAACCCCTAAA
>NW_022698456.1:17478-21434 GCF_011630105.1 Anneissia japonica
CATTTAGGCAATCCTGCCTCATTGATTTACCTTTGTTTGTGCAATGTCCTTGTTTGTAATTTTTGTAATTTTAACTGAGGCGAAATAAATGATATGAAAATAAATGATATATGATATCAAAAGTTGGAATTAGTCTGGTTGTAACCATTTTATAAGATAAGGCATCTTCTCAAGACTTATGGTGATTTCACACTGTGTTGTACGGCAATGGTACAAGCCATTACCTCTGTAAGCGCTTGATGACGAGATGCCATCTGCTCATAGTCAGTGGCAGTCTAAGTGGATTGTCATTAAAACATTCTGTTGTGCAGACATTGCCTATGGGGCTACGTTGACCAATGACAGTTGGTGCAGTGGCTGCCCGGCTTTGGACTATGAAAGGCTGTTCTAAAATATTACTTACTAGGTGACTTAGACGATAGATGTTATTAAAATCCACCCCCCCCCCCCACCAACTTTGCCTCANNNNCCCCCCCCCCACCAACTTTGCCTCAGTAACCGATCTCCACAAGCCTTGGATGAATGGTAGCATCACATTATAGCACACCTTTTAGTTGAATGCATGCTCCTATAAAATCAATGACAAGATTTCAAATAAAATCAACGTATAATATACAATACAATAATAATTACTTATCATTTCAAATATCACTACATTTTGCCAATAAAGAATGATAATTGGAATTTCAAAATGATAAAAAGTAGTCTTGAGAAACTGAAGGGTTTGTACAGATGAGCCCCCCCCCCCCCACCAACTAAGCTTAACTGCAAATAAATGCACAATGAATTAAATCAAAAATTAAAAACGAGGGAAAAAAAAAACCAGTAAAGTATCAAATTTCACTCATCAATACTGTATATAATATAAGTACTGTACATGCATACCGTAAGTTTCTCAGATCTGATAGACAGTAGTTCATATATACACATCACATGACCAGTAATTACTAATACAGTAGAAAGAAGGGCATATAATATATTGTATACCAACAACTACATAGATTCCAGATATTTGATTGGTTTAAAGCCGGCAATAGTTGTAGCCATGCCCTCCTAGCCAGTCAATACGATTTGTGTTTTTCCCTCTCGCACTTCAATTGTATGTCGCAGTGAAGAAAATGCAAATGCAATTCTACACCTCTTCACGTCAGAGGAACGGGGAACTGCATCAAAAATCAAAGAAATCAATGCAAAGTGTTTGTTTAGGGCTGCAACAACTTCTAAATGATGGAAAGTTGATATTAAAAAAGACAGTGAATTTAGCGAGCCTTGCAGAATGTAAAAGTTGTTTTCTACCAAAGGTACGAAAGGGCAAAGTTAAGCACAAAAAATTACAGTTACAGAAGAAAATATGGCACTTATACAAACATCTCGGAATTTAAATTTAGCGAGTCTTGCAGAGTGTAAAAGTTGTTTTCTACCAAAGTTACGAAAGGGCAAAGTTAAGCACAAAAAATTACAGTTTACAGAAGAAAATCATGGCACTTTATACAAACATCTCGGAATTTAAATACCCCAGAAGATTTGAATCCAAATGATATTTGCTGCCCAGTATCATTTTTCATCAAAAACACCAATCAGCTAAATTATGAGTGCAATGGTTTTGGCAAAGGCCAAACATAGGCACTTCAGGGCCAAATGAACCCTGGTACTATCCCAGCGGGCACAAAACGTTAATTCAACGTTGAAGCAACGTTGAAATGTAGTTGAAACGTTGAAATCATGTTCACAACATATACTCAACATTGAATCAACGTTGGAAATATGTTGTGTATTTAACCTTAACCCAAGTCTCGGTTGATAATTTAACATTAATTCAACGTTGAATTAATGTTAAAATTTGGTTGATAATTTAACAATTACAGTACAAACATGTATTCAACATCATTTAAACGTCAAGTTAATATATAGTTTGCATTCCAATGTAGAATCAACGTTGAAAATGTGTTAAGTTTTTCAACCAGAAACCTATTGCTTATTCAACATTTTTTCTACGTTAAATAAACGTTGAAAATATGTAAAGATTTTAATGTTACATTAACTACTTAAGTTCAACATCAAGTTAAAATATAGTTTGCATTTCAATGTAGAATCAACGTTGAAAATGTGTTACGTTTTTCAACCAAACTCCTATTGTGTATTAAACGTTTTTTCAACATTAAATACACGTTACAATTATGTTGAGATTTTAAAGTTACAGTATCAACATAAGTTCAATGTTTTTCAATGTGAAGTTAAAATATAGTTTTTTATATAACTTTATTTCAACATTGAATTCACTTTGAAATCTGGTTGAGATTTTAACATAACAATTACAATGTTTATTTAACATTTTCCCAACGTTAACTCTAAACATAATTTTTATTTCAATGTAGAATCAACATTGAAAATGTGTTGTGTATTTTTAAAAATGTATCCATTACATACTTAACGTTATTTCAATAATAAATAAATGTTGAAAAATGGTTTAGATATTGAAATTACATTAACAACATTAGTTCAACATCTTTTTAATGGTTAAAATATAGTTTGTATTTTAACATGTAATCAATGTTTAAACTATGTTATGTTTTTCTGCCAAAAACCATAGTTTATTCAAAGTTTTTTGTATGTTAAAAATATGTTGAGATTTTAAGTTCAACATTTTTACAGCATCAAGTTAAATTATAGTTTGCATTTTAATGTGGAATCAATGTTGAAAAAGTGATATGTTTTTCAACCACAATCCTATTGTTTATTGAACATTTTTTTAACGTTAAATAAACATTGCAAATATGTTGAGATTTTAAAGTTACAGTATCAACATAAGTTAAATGTTTTTCAGTGTCAAGTTAAAATATTGTTTTTACTCAACTTTAATTCAACACTGAATTCACTTTGAAATCTGGTTGAAATTTTAACATAACAATGCAATGTTAAGTCTAAATATAATTGTTATTTCAATGTAGAATCAACGTCCATTAATTTAACTGAAAGTTATTTCAACAATAACATTTAAAACTGGTTTGGATATTAAAATTACAGTAACAACATTAGTTCAACATCTTTTCAATGTAATGTTAAAATATAGTTTGTATTTTAATGTATAATCAACGTTAAAAATGTGTTATGTTTTTCAACCAAAGACCTATTGTTTATTTAACTTTTTCTCAACGTTAAACCCACCCATTATTTACTCACCGTTGTTTCAAAAATAAATAAATGTTGAAAATTCTGGTTGAGATATTAAAATTTCAGTAACAACATTACTTCAACGTCTTTTCAATGTCAAGTTTATTTTAACGTATAAGCAACATTTAAAATAAGTTGTGTTTTCAACCCGGAGTTTAAGATTTTACCAAATTTTATTTCAACAATGAATTAACTTTGAAATCGGGTTGCGATTTTAACATAACAATTGAAATAGGCCTATATTTATTCAATATTTTTCCAACGTTAACTTTAAATATAGTTTTTATTTCAATGTAGAATCAACATTGAAAATGTGTTATGTGTTTCTACAAAGTAGGCCTACCCATTATTTACTCAACATTATTTCAACAATAAAAACGTTGAAAACGGGTTGAGATATTAAAACCACAGTAATAACATAAATTTCAACATCTTTTCAATGTCAAATTAAAATGTAGTTTGTATATTTTAACGTATAATCAACATTTAGAATGTTATTTTTTTCAACCAAGTTTAAATTTCTTTAACTCAACCTCAACTTTATATGAAATTTCATAGAAATAATTGTACAAGATCTATTAAAGTTTACCTCCATGGTGGTGTATAAAAAACTCATAGGCCTATTATGAGAGCATATATAATCTTTAATCATTATGGTATTACATTGGTTCTCTGTCCTTGAAAGTGTGGCAAGTAATGGGCTAATCGGATTAGGTCATTAGGTACAGACCAATCAGAAACAAATGCTCATTTTTTGAAGTATCATCAGTTGCTGTAAAGCTGTT
>NW_022698456.1:21498-21914 GCF_011630105.1 Anneissia japonica
TTTTTTGAAGATGTTAATAATGTAAATTTTTATATTTTCTTTCAATAAAGAGAAAAATTAACAATAGGCCTATATCTTTTGATAATAACATTTGAGGCTATGGTTAGCGTAATGAATAATAGAAATATAAAAATATATATGGGCTAATTTAGTTGTGTGCATAGGCCTAACTCTAAATAATATGGTATTTCTTTCAGGTTTTCAATCCATTGACAGGAAGCCATGTTTTTTGCAATATTGTTTGTGGTAGACACTGGAAAAAAACCGACTATTGAATGAACTGATGGAAGAGCAGCCATGATGAAGCAGTAAAGGTATTTTTATTGTTAAATTTTGCAAGAATATACTGCACATTTGCTAATACCACTATCCCACAGCAATAAGTGACTACCCTACTGTGTCACAGTAATAACTAT
>NW_022698456.1:21934-26981 GCF_011630105.1 Anneissia japonica
TACAAACAGTAAACAGCATTTGTCTTAATCGTCGTTTTACGACTATTATAGTCGTACAAAGGCGATTATTGAGTTTAAATTAATTGGGGACAGTCAAATCGTAAATATTATCTTAAAATGCTTAATATTCTTCAATGATAAATGGCACCTAACTTCGTAGTATGATGCTGTCTGAGTTGCCCTTAAAAGAAAAATGTATTTAAATGTAAAAAAACACATTCTATTATTAAAAGATGTGCCTTAAAGTTTTTTTGAAACTTACTTTTGTTCTCCATCCATACATGTTGTTTGGTGTTGATCCTAATTATATAGCAAAATATTAAATTCTTTTAGTTTAAGCCCATTATTGACCTAGGCAATTACTGTACTCTATTACACAACATTAAATTTAATATTTTGCATATCAAAAGTAATAAAACTGAATGAATGTGTTTTAGGTTAAGTGCCACTCTCTGTAGAGAAATGTCTAACTGTCCATATTTGCAATACTGTAGTTCATAGTGAATATTTTTCAGTATTTGCATCATTATTGGTAATGCTTGCAGTATATCAATGTAGATTGCTATGGGAAGAACAGTTGTTTCAACTATCTACATGATATTCAAGTATTTACATTTTTAAAATTTACCATACAATTAACTTTAAAATATTATTTCGGTCTTCTTTTATTCAAATATGTTTGTTTTGTTTTTATCTTTCACAAAGGTTCTTGGATACCTTGCTTCAATACCTCTGGTCGGACAAGAAAAGACTTGGCTAAGGAGTAGAGCTTCAAATAATTTATCACCAAGAAAGTTACTGATTTAAACTGAAACCTGTAATGCGAAAGATTCTTAATTAAGCTAAGTGGACGTGCAATAGTAGCTGCTGTTATATTACAAAAACTCTGATTTATACATGCCTGTATAGTACAATGCATAATATTTTATGTTTTTTGAAAGTTTCAATTAAAGAAAAATGGTCAAGTATATTTTGAACTCAGTGTAATTTTGTAAGTTTAAAGGATTAAACATTGACATTGACTCAACATTGAACATTTTACATTGAATTAACATTGAACATACTACATTGAATCGACGTTGAAATTTACGTTGATGCAAACTTTCATTTACAGCCAAAATTCAATGTTGATTCAACATTGATCGTTTGACGTTATTATAACGTTAAATAATTGATGTTGAAACAGCTTTAGACATTTTACGTTGAATCAACGTTGAAATTTACGTTTATGAAAACTTTCATATTCAACTAAAACTCAACGCTGATTCAACATTGATCATTTGACGTTGTTTTAATGTTTAAACATTGACGTTGAAACAATTTTAGGCATTTGACGTTGAATCAACGTTGAAATTTACGTTGATGAAAACTTTCATATACAACTAAAATTCAATGTTAATTCAACATTGGTCATTTGACGTTGTTCCAACGTTGAAAAATTAGCGTTGAATGAACCTTAGACATTTTACGTTGAATCAACGTTGAGATTTACGTTGATGCAAACTTTCATATACAACAAAAATTAAACGTAGATTCAATGTTTGCATATTACGTTGAATCAACGTTATTTCAACCAAGTTGTGCCCACTGGGATGGCACTGCAATAGGCACTGGGAAAGAATACTCAATGAGGGGTCAAGGTGAAGAAAATACGTATAAAGCTGGATAAACTTCAATGCCAGTACATCAAGCAGCCAAGAAAAGAATACTTTCATTTTAAATATGGAAAAATGTGTGGTGCATATACTGTATGTAATAAATAGGTCTAAATGCAAAATTGAAATTTGGGGCCACTGTTAAAAAAAGAAAAAAAAAACAACTGCAGCACATTGTACAATATTTAACAAATATTTACTAGGATTTGAATCACGTCATAATTCAAATTATAGCCTGAGGCTGCACTACTGTATGTCTCTCGACTTCGTCTCAAGACATATAGTAGTACAGCCTCCAGATCAGCATAGGCTATAATTTAAACCATGTCCCTCAATCCAGTAAATATTTGTATATCGTAGATGTCTTCTCATTCATGGTGCAAAAAAGAAAAAAAAAATTGAAATATCCAAAGTAGATAAAAAAAGTGAAGTACTAACTGTAAAATCAAGAAAACGGAAGTGGATATTGTAATTTATTACGAATTGTGGGCCTATTGTTGATTTGATCTGTTTTTCATTGGAAGTATACACCAATTGTAATCTATTTTTAGCATTTGGTTTTTTTCCAAATAGTTTGGCAGAGATTAAATAATTGGATGATTATGTTTCTGTGAAATGACCTACTAAGATCTGAAATGACTAAAACAGCGCTAATGCAATTTGGTACTCTACCCTCCAAACATCAAAGGAAAGTAGTATAAAAACATCAAAGGATTTTCATTAATTAACAATATACAAAGTGCACAGACATTCAGAAAACGATTAAAAACATTAAAAATTTCATTTTTTTTACAAATTATATGATTATATTTTATCTTTATACAAATTCACATCCAAGGCAGAATTAATAGATATTTACAAAAATAAGGCAAGTAGGCAAATATAAAAACATCAAAACATCAATCAAACACAAGCACAAGACATAAAAATAGGAGATAAAAAGTAACATTAAAATACATTAGGAGTACACAACAGGTTAAAAAATATATACGTAATAAAATTGATAAATTTTAATTATTAATTATAGAATTATATCATTAAGTATCATTATTGTAATCATTATTATTATCATCAAATATAAAAATTCAATCATCCAAACAAAGCACACTAAATTAAATTTCAATTAAAATTACATTAAAATTGGGGAAGAAAAACGTGACATGAAAAAGGGGCCAACATAAAAAAAAGGTTATCATGCATTATTTCATTGTTACAATCATGGTTATATTATTATCATATGCTGTAGTAGTCAAAAAAAAAAAAAATTGAAATATCCAAAGTAGATAAAAAAAGTGAAGTACTAACTGTAAAATCAAGAAAACGGAAGTGGATATTGTAATTTATTACGAATTGTGGGCCTATTGTTGATTTGATCTGTTTTTCATTGGAAGTATACACCAATTGTAATCTATTTTTAGCATTTGGTTTTTTTCCAAATAGTTTGGCAGAGATTAAATAATTGGATGATTATGTTTCTGTGAAATGACCTACTAAGATCTGAAATGACTAAAACAGCGCTAATGCAATTTGGTACTCTACCCTCCGTAACCTTAACTAAGATAGCAAAGCTGGAGTTAATATTAAGGTTAGGGTGGAGTACTAAAAGTGCATTAGCGATACCAAAACAAATACGACCATCATCCCAACCTCTCCACTGCAGATATAGGCCTGCCCTAGGCTTGGTGCTGTGAAGTTTTTTAATTAATTAGCATGAGGATACCGCCAAAAAACGGCTCAAATTTGCACAGAAAATCACTAAGAAAATAAGAAGTGCACAGAATTGTAAATTAGTTCATAATAATCAATGATGCACTGTTAATTTTACTACAGTTAAGAACCCATACATTATTTAAAACTAAAAACTATTCCCCCATAGGCCTATATAACTATACTAGTTTAACGCCAGCGTTAATATAGCGAACGCCGTTTGTGTGAACACTTTGGAATTTTAATCCGTGGATTAGCTTATGCCGCGTAAGCTACGCCAGTCTTAAGCCGTATGTTTGAACATACCAGTACAGCCTCCAGATCACCTCAGGCTATACTGTATATAAACCATGCGGCTTAATCCAGTAAGTACTGTATGGTATTTTTGTATACAGTACCATATGTCTTCTCATTCATGGTGCTAAAAAAACTTAAAATATCCAAAGTAGATTAAAAGAGAGGGGAAAAAAAAGATGCAAGTGGATTGGTAATCTAACATTTTTTTTTAACTAAAAGGTCTGTAAATTGATTATGTAGGCCTATTGTTGGTTGGATCTGTTTTTCATTGGAAGTATGCCAATTGTAATCTATTTTTAGAATTTGGTTTTTCCAAATTAATTTTTAGCATCTGCTTTTTCCGAATAGGCCTAGGCTCTACATCAGGGGCAGATCCAGAAATTTTCTGATGGGAGGGGGGTGGGGGCCAACAGGTATTCCACACCTACCTCAGCCACACCATCGCTATTTTAAGAATAGGACCCTCTAGACTCTTGAAAATGGCACTCTCAGATGGTAAAAATAGGCCAATGCCTCTCGACAGGAGCTATGCTCCCTCTCCCTCTCCCCTCACGGGCATCGCAAAGGTCTAATCAAGGCCCTACTGTATAGTCTATTCTATACTGGGAGTCGCAAAGCAAATTATTATATTATTATTATTTTGGTATCTCCAGATGCCCGGAAATGGCACTCACTCCGACATAAAATTTGAATACTTTATCTCCTTTTTAAAAAAAATGCAGGGGGTCCTGGCTGGCTGGGCAAACCACCCCACTGGATTAATATGCTATATGTCCTACAGTCGATGTCAGTGACACATTATGCTCTTTTGAATCAGCAAAGCCCTTTTTGATCAGGGTGTATAGAGTGAGGACCCTATTAGACATCACAATATGTAGTCTTTTAACGCCAACTTAATGTCAATGGCTGACGAATGTCTGAAATCAGACGGCTACAAGTACCAGTACCAGTACCAGTAGGGGCACCGAAGAGGCCCCTAAGGATCAGTGGCCCTTGGAGCAAATTTTAAGAATAGGCCCCTCTAGTAGCTCGGAAATGGTACTCTCAGACGGTAAAAATGCTTTTTCAAAGCTGTGTTTCTAGACAAAATTATTGACTTCCTCCCGACGGCAGTTATGCTTTTACCCATAGGCCTATGCTCCGGCCTCCTCACTCAGACACCCCTCCCCTCACGGGCATCGGAAAGATCTGATAAAAGGACCTATAGTCTATTCCATACTGGGTAGTCGCAAAGCAAATTATGATTATGGCACTTTTAAATGCCCGGAAATGGCACTCATTCAGACTTAAAATTTGAAAATTTTATCTAAATTTTTTTTTAAATTTTGACAAATGTAGGGTGGCCCTGGCCAGCTGGGCACCCCACCCCCACTGGATTAATGTCATAC
>NW_022698456.1:27098-28591 GCF_011630105.1 Anneissia japonica
GTGTTCGTTGTCAATCAATAGAAAATTCAAAATTAGTGATTGGTAAAATAATCGAGTTCTCTTTTCGCCCTCTGCTGGATCCGTCACTGAACTCATGGGTACACTTCCTTTTTTCCCTCTTTCTTTCTCCCCAATTCTCAATTTTGTTAATTTTTCGGCGTGCCCCAGTGGCTCCGCCGCTGGATCAACTCCTGCATATTAAATCTGATAATGTAACAGGTTTACCAATAAGCCGTACAACTCCGCTTAAAAAAACCACTCTGATTCGTATATGAATAGAAAGAAATACTATATCTTAATGTCAACTAAATACACTCATCTATACATTTGATCATATCTGATGAAACGGATGACGTTATAAATACAATTATGAGAATTTCAATCAGTTGGCACCATGTACCGTATCTACTTACCCTGAGCTCCAGTCTGCCATAAAAAAAGGGCAAAGAGCAGAGAAGTTACAACAAATTTCATTTCTGCTAACTTCCAGTTCATGTAGTACGGAGGAGGGTAACGCACACTGAAATGGCACTTTATTGATAGAAGCCGGTCTTTTGATAATCTTTATGAGATATGCCCGACTGACTGCCATTCGCTACAATAAACATAACTGAGGGTGTGTATACGAACAAAACACTTCGCCACAAAAGATTTGTATTGTTTAATTCATATAAAGGTACCAGGTTACTTTAGTTCCAAAAGCTTTTATATATCTTTTCTTTTTGTTGGGTTTTTTTTTTACCCTCTATCAATTTATAATGCAGTAAAGCATGCAGGGCATCTTTAGAGGTTTATACTTGTAGGAATGTCAGGTTGACAATCGGTACGTCATGCTCAGAGGCCAGGCCATGTTCACATAATCTCTTGTTTAAAGACTGACTAACATATAAAGGTACCAGGTTACCTTAGTTCCAAAAGCTTTTATATATATCTTTTCTTTTTGTTTGGGTTTTTTTTACCCTCTATCAATTTATAATGCAGTAAAGCATGCAGGGCATCTTTAGAGGTTTATACTTGTAGGAATGTCAGGTTGACAATCGGTACGTCACGCTCAGAGGCCAGGCCATGTTCACATATAACCTCTTGTTTAAAGACTAACTGAAGACGTCCTTGGAACTAATTAAATTTTATTACTATCCATGATGAAAATGTCACTTTAAATTCAACATTTATATAAATCTTCTTAACTGCCTGCTTTTCAAAGTTAGGCCACCTTCACTTCAACTTCATTTAGTTAGTAGCTAGGTTCACATTCAGAATTTAACGTGATCTAGTGGATCATGATCAAGCCAGTCACTTTGTGAACCAACCAGAATCAAATAACATGCTCAGCTTAATCACCTTATTGTGATCATTTTATACCTCCATGTTGTGATCTAGTGGAGCATGTTGATTCATCATGATTAACCTTGGTTAACGTGATAAATTAATTCATGAGATTGAATTCAACCAATCAGCCTTCAGTTTATTAAACAGGTCCCAACCTCATTGGT
>NW_022698456.1:28906-36289 GCF_011630105.1 Anneissia japonica
TATTATTAACTACCACATACACTTGCTATATAGGTCACTTATGTTTATATATGAGGTAAATTAAATTATTTAAATACGGTAACCAATAAAATCACTTTTTTCTGAAACGTATAATTGTCTTGCAATAGGTACGCTTGTTATCGTACATATATAATTTTAATGCAGGATTAATTATATTACCGTATACTTTATTCCAAAATACAAATCAAGTTTCTTGATAAGTTACAACTATAGTTAAATTAAATTTCTTCCATGCAATAAAGTTTCAACTTAGAATATTTTGCAGGATAAAATAAATGTAAAACACTTCTTAACTAAAAATATATGCTATTAAAACTACTCTGTAAAGCAATCAATCTCATTAATAATAATGTACTAAATTACATTTAAATGATATTGTTTTCTTCTAAGTAGAAGTAAAAACAAACAATACATTTTTATTTATACTCTTTATTCAACAATTCAATTTATTACGGATGATTTCCCAGTACAGTATACCCCCTAACCGGGCCCCTAACCTGCGGCCAACGTCGCACTGTGATATCTAATTCACGCATTGATTACACTACTTGGCGTTCCATACAATAACCCATATTTAGGCATTGAATATCTCACTGCCGAACCAGTGCTCAGCCGAACCGGACGTCATACGCCTTTTTTTTACGCTGCGGTAGACATCTGCGATCGATGACAAACAGTGCTAAGCAGCGAAGTGTAACCATGGAGGTATAAAATAGATGGTGTAACCAATAGAAATAACATTCGGATTTTTGTTTTCGGAGGTCATTTCATTCAATATATGAAAATCGCAGTCGAGGACTGAATTAAACGATACTTACAATAATACAAAACAGTAATATAAAAACATCAAAGGAAAGTAGTATAAAAACATCAAAGGATTTTCATTAATTAACAATATACAAAGTGCACAGACATTCAGAAAACGATTAAAAACATTAAAAATTTCATTTTTTTACAAATTATATGATCATATTTTATCTTTATACAAATTCACATCCAAGGCAGAATTAATAGATATTTACAAAAATAAGGCAAGTAGGCAAATATAAAAACATCAAAACATCAATCAAACACAAGCACAAGACATAAAAATAGGAGATAAAAAGTAACATTAAAATACATTAGGAGTACACAACAGGTTAAAAAATATATACGTAATAAAATTGATAAATTTTAATTATTAATTATAGAATCATTACACCTGTATCATTATTGTAATCATTATTATTATCATCAAATATAAAAATTCAATCATCCAAACAAAGCACACTAAATTAAATTTCAATTAAAATTACATTAAAATTGGGGAAGAAAAACGTGACATGAAAAAGGGGCCAACATAAAAAAAAAGTTTATCATGCATTATTTCATTGTTACAATCATGGTTATATTATTATCATATGCTGTAGTAGTCATTACTATAACAATTATCATTAATTATTCGTTAATATTAATATAATTAATAATAACAATTACAGCAACGACCAATAAAAAACTGTCAATCAATCAATATAATTGATAGTCAATATCATCAATAACAATCGTAATTACCGGTACCATCACTATCATTATCATAATAATAACAATGATAATAATTACCATTATTATCATTATTATTACTAACATAACCATAATTATTACGGTATCATAGTTCTAATTATTATTGCAGTTAAGCCAAAAACATTCATTTAGGATTGAAGTAAGGAATGGTATTGCACTCTTTCGATACCTTTCCACTCTACATTTAGGATGCTGATACCTCACTTTTCTAAGTTCCATATTGCTATTGTTAGCAACATTAAACCATTTTTTGAAATGATTTACTTTTCAAACAATTCTGGGCAAACTTACAACAGAGATTGTACCTTCTTTCAGATAGTTTTACTAAAGAAAGCTCGTCGAGTGACTGGGCTGGGCATAGCCAAGTACTCATGGCCTAATATTATCCTACAAGCCGTTTTTTGAATTGATTCAATCATATTGCTATGCTGTACAGTAAGACCTGAATGCCAAACAGGTACGGCATACTCAACACTCAGTCTTTATACACTTCAACAAGGCCATGCTTTGGAAGTTTGAACTTCTTTAATCTGCATAACATGTGCAGACGTCTACCTGCTTTAGAAATAATTTCTTTGACATTACGATCCCATTTAAGGTTATCTTGTATCCACAGCCCTAACAGCTTTGTTCTTTAACAATTTCAATTTGGGTATTACCAATTACCACGGGTTCAGGTTGGCATTGGTTTCTTTGGAAGTTGAAAACCATAGTTTTACATTTGGAAGGGTTAAGTTTAAGCATGAGACCACTTGTTTATTGCAAATACAGCACCTTGAATGGTAGATACACCAGACTTTTTCACTACCTGTCCTATACACAAGTCATCTACATACTTCAATGTATTACATGGTGAATCAATCGTTGCATCATTAATAAGAGCAAGGAAAATCAGGGGACCGAGTAGGGTATCCTGTGGGACCCTGCAGGTAAGATTAACATTATCAGATAATATAGAATGATCTATAATGGACACACTGAGTTCTATTTGACGTCAAAGCTTACATTACAATCCAAGGTTTAAATTCTGGTCTGCAGCCAAGTGTCACTAGTTTAGATACAGCAACTGTGTGATCCCTGTCTCTTATACACATCTAGATGTGTATAAGAGACAGCTATCATTATCATAATAATAAACTTTGGGAAGTCTTAGCAAAGTGGGCATTTACAAAATTACTGATACATGCAAGATTATCTTGGGGGATATCAGGTACACTAATAAAGACTTCGGGTTTAGTCATTAGCTAGCATCTGGACACCTTGATGCCATTTACGAGGATTCGATGCCTTCAAGTTCATCAGTCTTTCATTGTAAAATTTCATTTTATCCCTCTTAATCGACTTTTGTACCAAATTCCTATAGAATCTCCATTCGAGACATTTGCCACTTTTGGTAAATGCATGCTGCTATTTAATTATAAGATCCTTTGATTGCTGTGTTATCCATGGCTTGTCGGTTGTCTGTATTCTGATGATTCTGACAGGAAAGTAAGCGTTCATGGCATTGTTCAATGTTTGGTAGAATATCTTGGTCTTTTGCTCATTGGAACTCGTGTTAATGACGTCCTCCCAGTTGTGAGTAGTAATCCATTGACCAAATCTTTCAATTCACTATGCTTTCAAGGGCCTAATTATTCACTTACGAATTTGATTAGTATTCTGTCTTACAATAGGCGTTACAACAATACAGTTATGGTCACTAGCACCCATTGGTGAGATAATCATAGGGTTGAGATAATGCTGCTTTGAATTTGTGACAACTACGTCCAATATTGCATAGCCTCGAGTAGGCTTTTTGACTATCTGTTTCAAGTTGTGGGCACGATCAGTTCTGATAAGGTCCCCCATGATGATAACAATAATAATAATAATAATAATAATAACAATAATAATAATAATAATAGTAATAATAATAATAATAATAATAAATAATAATAATTTATTATTATTATTATCATTAATTTTTATTTGAATAATTAAGGTATTAATTTACATTGCGAACACAGGTATCTGAAATAGAGGGTGGGTAGTGGAGCCTCCAGAGAGAGCAAATGCGCTCAAAATCACTTGAAAGTGGTCCGAAAGATGTGACAGTTAGAACAATATAAATAAAAATAAAATATATAGCATAGCACTGTTGATATTGTTTTTGGAGACATCAGTGTGGAATTGTTTCCTCAAGATTCTTTATTATACAGTACTTACTAGTGTAGCGAATATCAATTCAAGGGGTTTGTATTGAAAGTCTGTCGTTACAACCACTAGTCAATTATAGCAGGCCTACAGTGTATGGTTCGTAAGCAGGAAGTTTGCTTAGGTCCGACCAATCAAAATGAAGGCCATTGCTTAAGCCAAACTGGAAGCCTAATTTGAATACATCACCCTATATAAGTGTATATGAGTCTGACTGCATGCATTGCATTTGGCTTTAGATGATAGGGGAGACGAAGTAGGTAACATAGCACTGTAATGAAAGCCAAATACGATTATATTCAAATTGAACTGCATAGAGCATTGTTGGTGACATTGATATATTATTTTCAAATGTTTCTTAAACTATAGATCAGAGAATTAAATATACTTTTTATCTTCAAGTGCTTAAGTGATTTTAATATAGGCCTACAAGATTTTACAGATTTTAAATTCTCAAAAACCAGTTCTGTCATTTTACAATTCAAGTGTGTCAGAATCCACTTTACCTATTATTATCTCCCTGTATAGAACAACATATACAGTATACAGTTTTAAATAATTTACCTTGGCTCTTTGTTGATATAATGTATCCAGCATTTTAAATGCATGAATGTTATTTCGTTGATGATTTCATTATATTTTATTGTGTTTGTTTTTTAAATTTAACTGCATTTCATGAGAAAATTTCAGCATTTCATTTTTTATATATTTGATACACCTTCAAAGTATTGTATTCTCATTGTATCATTATTAATAGATCTACCTGGAAATTGAATGAAATAAATAAAAATGAAATACCACAATTTTGAGTGAATTTTGTAATTAATTAATTCTATAATTTAGATGCATAAGCAGAGCAATATATAAAACACTTTAACCTGACTTTTTTTTTTTTTGAGAAATCTTAACATAGGAACCATATATCTTTTGGAACATTGGCAAACAATTTTGGCAATATTCTCAAGTTTGAATTTATTCAATAATCATGTAATTAAAACAACAGGACAAGAAAGGCAAAAGTGCAACAAACAACCCTGATTTGATAAACCATAAAAAGTAACTAGGCCTACAATACTTCATGCAGGTCCCATGAAAACGATTTCAAATTGCACAGTCAACGGAGTAAAGAACAAAACACAGACAACTAAACGTCTAAAAAGCAATAAAAGGCAATGAAAAATTTAGTAAAGTTGGTCTAACAAAAAAATTAAAATTTGTTTAGTCTGTCAAAACTTATAGCAACACGCACTACTAGGCCTTTACAAAATCGGTTTTCTATTTTCCAGTTAAGTTCTGACAGACTAAACAATTTTTTTTTTATTCACACAGTACGTAGATATATCCTTTGCGAACATTTTAAAGAAACAATTATGATGACACGACCCTCCGTTAAGGATGATTTTTTGAGTAACATAACCTCCGAAAATATGGCCGAAACGCTATGTTATTTTTGTTGGTTACGCTTAACTGCTCAGCATTGTTTGTCATCATCGAAGATACTACCGCAGCTTGAAAAAGGCCTATTCGCCTCCTCCTGGACTGCAGATACTGTACTGTATATGGAACAGCAAAGAATATTATTCATGGCTATAATAACAATACAAACACTTACGTTCTCTCTCTACCAATAACTCCTTTGTAAGCTAATCCTGCTTCTTGCGTAGAAGCTAGAAGAAGATTGTAAGAAGACATTTCCTTTTAGTAGCGCGCGACGACGACAAACAACTGCGATCGAGCAGATACATGGTAGCACACCCTCTATATAATTTCCAATAGTTTATTATTTCCTGGGTATCAAGATATCAAGAGAGAGATATAAAAGAATTAATATTATTATTAAAATAATAGATAATAATAGTATTCATCATTTTGTTAACTTGTACGCATGATCAGATTCTTCAGTGGTGCAACTCAACACCACTCATCACATACAATGTGATAGAGTGAATATATCTTTAGAACAAAATATTAATTCGAGGGAACAAAATATTATTTCGAGGGAAGAAACAATATTTTGAGGGAACAAAATCATTTCGTTCCCTCGAAATAATTTCGAAATATTATTTTGTTCTCTCGAAATAATATTTCGTTCCCTCGAAATGATTTCGTTTCTTCGAAATATAATTTCGTTCCCTCGAGATAGTTCAATATTTTTTCTAACCATGTCCCAGGCTTTTTAGCTCCATAAGGCTTCTCTGCACTAAAGTATACAATAATGTCAAATTCTTATGCTTAACTCAATTTAACAATTAGCTACTGGTTTTTGGGATGCAAGCCTCATGTTTCTCTATCCTCACCCACACTCCATGTCCATCTTTTCTATAGCGTCTTGGTTGTCCCCCTGGGAATAGGTCAGGCCCAGGTTGAGGGGTGTAAAATCACATATTTCAGGGTTGCACGCACATGGCTCACAAAATCAAGTGGCTCGACACCAGGTGAAGTGGAGAGGTTATGTGAAAGTCATCATCAAATAAGTTAATGAACTTAACTAAATACTGTTTAGTTAATTCAGAAGTTTAATGTATAATGTTATTTTATTTTGTTAACTATTTTACAATATTTTATTGTATTTTTTCTTACTGCATTTTGTCATAAAATTTTAGCGCATCATTTATATATCCAACTTTATAGCTTCAACGTTTAGTACTGTATACGGTACGTAAGCATGCAATATGGGAAGCCATTCTGATAGTGATTCCACAGGATATTGTTTTCTCATTGTTATGTTTTTGTTTTATTGTTGCCTGGAAATTGAATAAAATAAAAATAAATAAATTATTGACAAATTCTACACTTGCAGATAATATTATTTTACAATGTCAAATTTTGTTATTTTATTTTCAAAAACTGATTACTAATAACTAACGTTCAAATACTTACACCTTCAGCATAACACTTCAACGAATAGTCTTCTTGCAGACCTTTGGAACTTTTTGTCATTTTTCTCATATCTTCTTTGTTTACAGTAAAATTATAAATTATTATTTTAATTTGAAATCCCTAAATGTCATTTAATATATGAATTATAATAATATAAATTTAATTACTCTAATAATAATTTATTATAATCACATACAATGTTAATAATGTTTTTGTGTAGATTTTGGTTTCTTTTTGTTGTAATTATTTTTTAACAATATTTCTTTTTCATTGTCCATATGCTTTTTGTGTACGGAGGACAGTGGCCCTGCCGCTTTGGCTATTGCTTGGCATGGATTTCGGGTTTTCTTGTTATGTTTTTCATGCAATTTGCTCTGTATTTTGTTTTACTTCTTTGGTAATATATTTTTGTATTTTTTTTTAATTGCAAAAAAGTATAGAATAAAATAAATTAATTTTCTGTCATCACAATAATATTGAGTTTTGAACTGTGTACTCCAGAAAAAGCGATGCTGATCAAAGAAGTTCAAATCTTAAGCTGTGTCCACACTGTCAAATTAGGTGACAAGTAAATGTCACATGCCCATATTTGGATGTATATGACATCATCATGCCCATATATGGACACATCACAATTGCCACATAAAATTTGATAGACAGAGCTTTTAATGGATAAGAATCCATTGCTGATTGCACAATTAAATAAATCACTCACCTCATAAAGAGTAT
>NW_022698456.1:36490-38969 GCF_011630105.1 Anneissia japonica
CATTTCAACTGAAGGACACACATATTAATTTGTTTTTTTTACTATCAAACATAGCTGATATAGCTTCACGGCATAGCTTGTTCCTACACATACAATTACTACTATAGGAATGTAAAAATCAGATATTTTGAGAGAGTACGCATTATGTATCAGATATATAGCAGAGAGAGGGGGAGCTATTATAACCTGCTGTAGAAATACATCAGATATATCAGTTGAAAAATAGCAGCTATACAACTGCAAATATCATTCATTGTAGCAGTTAAATGATACATGAACATGTATCAGTTTTATAGCAGTTACATAAAAATATTGCATAGCAAGTATCAGTTAAAATGCTTTTAAATATTTATTTTTTATATTTATTTTTAAATATCAATGGATAGGATAATTTAGGATTAGAAACTTCTACAACCAGCTACATTAAACCAATATCGGTATCAATATGTAGCATAATTATCAGACAATCTACTATAGCATATAACGATGCTATAATTTGCTTTTGGGTTGCTTTACCAATGCTAGGTTGTATTTTTTTGAGCTATGGCTAATGTAATGATATACCTCTGCTTTTTTTGATAATGTTGATATGACCAATATTGCCCCTGTGTGGACTTATTTCCTTAAGCTTGCGTAGACCAGGCTTACAAACTTACGACCTCCGCTATTTTTTTTCCTGCTCCATGGTACACTGGTCTGACTCAAAATAACAAAATCTTAATAGAAACAAATTGAAATGTGCAGTCAAGAGCATGTAGTTGAATTATGCGAATGGTACTTTCTCAAACTCAAGGACAGAGACCGACTGAAAACTCAAGGACAGAGACCGACTGAAAACTCAATGACAGAGACCGACTGAAAACTCAATGACAGAGACCGACTGAAAACTCAAGGACAGAGACCGACTGAATTTCCTTCTACCTCTTCCCCCTGACAACAATTACAACCTCCGACATCGACAAAGAATTCAACACCCTATCAGTCAATACAAACAGATACAAAAAAATTATAATAAATTATGGTATTTATAAAGATGGTAATTGACTCTATGATCTTGATCAAGGGTTCCTTTGAAGTTTCAGTTTTTTTTTTCTTTTCTTTTATTGTTGCTGGTGTCTTTCATTTCATTTTAATGTTTTATGTATTTCAAAATCAAATCAACATAAAAAATTGAGAAAGTTAAATAGGATAAATTGTAATATAAACATATTATTAAATAAGCAGTTTTAAAACGAAGTTAATGAAAATGAAGAGAGAGAGTAGGCTAAAGAAAAATACAAATGCCTTAAAGAATGCTCTCCTCAAATATCGATTAACCAAGTTTGTAGTAGATGATTCAAAAACATTTAAAAAATAAATAATAAATTAATGCATGAAACCAGAAATAGGGAAATAAATTTAAAATAAATCAAAAGTAATTGTGTCTGCTTGTTTTCGATCTGTCCGCTCTTTTTAAATTTTGAATTTTTATGTATTTTTGATATGACCAAATCTTATAGTATTTTTTTGAAAATTCAATTTGTATTTTTATGTGATTGCAATAAAGAAATTTGTATTGAATTGAATTAAATTCTTCCGTCCAACATTACTCCTACATATTATTCATATATATTTCATTTTCCATCCATTATCCCTCCATCATTTTATATCCACCATAATCATCATCATCATCATCCATCCCATCATCCTCCATCATTCTTCCATTTATTGCATCCCCTCCATCCAGTCATCCAATTATTATTATCAATTCTGTTTATCAGCCCTGTTTCCATGTGTGGGTGGGTTGACAGGATTGCTATAGCACCTCCAAAGGTTTGCTCTTTTAATCAAATATTTTATGTGTTCATCAACTGTTACTCCAGGTCCCACAATGTTCACATTTTATCGCTCTAGGATTTTTTTTGACAGGGGGGTCAACATGAGGTACGAACCAACAGGGCAATTGTAGCCTCAGTCATGGCCCAGAAATATTCCCTGTTAGTGTTTAAAAGGAGAGTTTTCATGGCTGGCTTAGTATGGCCCAAAATTGTGCTTTTAGACCACAATATATACAGAGATTGGCAATCAAAATTATGTTATGGAGATAGGCAAGTTAATATTTTTGGTCTGACGACTTTGTTGTGGTCTCGAACGATGGAGATCTAGGCCTGTCCGCTGAACAGAGGGGGGGGGGGGCACCACTCGGTTCAGTGAACCGGTTTGAACCGTGCCCCCAATGGAGAGAGGTAAGCACGTCCAGGTAGACACACAACAATGTAAACATAGTACATACATGCAAATAATTTTATAAAATTTTTATTTGAATAATCAAGCAAAACAATCTTATACAACTTGTTCAAATCAATATTAAAAAACTAAATTGTGTACAGCTGCAGTTCTCAAGTCATATAAGGTTATAATTTACAAATTGCAAATAATACAGTAGATAAAATAATATTTTAAAGCCAGACTCTGGAGCCAAAAGAATGTTTGATATGTT
>NW_022698456.1:39168-46274 GCF_011630105.1 Anneissia japonica
ACTCTGAAGCCTGGCTTTAACACAGAGGTGCACAGTTGCTAAAACCAGAACATAATCTACAGTAGTTAATCAGAAGTATGCAATTATTCATTTGATATAAATGACCGATGTAATATAACTTACTAGCAAAGTAAATCTGATAGTGCAAAGTTACTTAATGAAACACATAATTACATTTTTTAAGGCCAAATAAAAAAAAAATTGTGTTGGCCACGCCTGACCAACCAAAAATGTACAAAATTGAGGTTCGCCATTTTTTCACAACTTACAACGAAAAATATATACAGTATAATATACACACACATGCATGCCAACGCATATATTAACATAGTGTACATAAAGGGGTAATAGGGGTCCAGAACCAATACTTTTTTGTCAATTGCCTCAATTTTAAAGGATACTACGATAAATAAACAAATATTAATCTCATAAAACTGAATGCATTGGTCGTATATTATTTTGTAGTTGCATTGTAACGTAGTTATCATATTTGTATATAATATAACAGCATGTGATTGCTTAATTTGATTGATACATATATACAGTATGTTATAAGCATGTGGTGTATGTTTGTTTTACACAATTCATTAGTTATAGTCACAACAAATTTGCTACAAGTGATTAACCACTAATATCTGAAATGTCATTACCCCACAGATTAAGCATGTTCTTTTTCAATAATACATTCATCTTACAGCATTCTTCTATCATTTCATAAACAATCCTGCCTGATAAACTGCAGTAACTCATGTCAATATGGATCAGGTCTGGAGAAATCTTAACAAGGCAAGCTAATGTTCTTCCACTGATTGAAGATAGGTTAATATTACTCAAATCTATCACTTGCAAATTCAGTGTTATATTTTCTTCAGCTACTGATTCGACCAGCTTTTCTAGGTTATCAGCTGTAAGAAAATAACCACTCCAAATAAAAGGGATAATAGGCTTATGCAACACTATGATTATTTCTGCCAATAATTTACCATCAATATCTGAAAGGTTGTTGCCCTGCAGATTGAGCATGTTGACATCCAACACTGCATTCATAACACTACATTCCACAAACATTTCATTAACAATCCTGCCTGATAAACTGCAGTAACTCATGTCAATATAGAGATCTTAACAAGGCAGGCTAATATTTTTCCACTGATTGAAGATAGGTTAATCTTACTCAATTTTATCACTTGCCAATTCAATGTTATATTTTCACCTACTGATTCTACTAGCTTTTCTAGGTTATCAGCTGTAAGAGAATAATCACTCAATTCGAATACATTCATATTAATATGCTGACCGAATCTGCTTAACTTTAAAACTTCACAAGACTTTCTAACCCTGACTAACTCTGCAAGTGATGTGCCGTCAATATCTGAAAGGTCATTGCCCTTTAGACTAAGCATGTTGTCTTTCAATACTACATATATCCTACAACATTCTTCCATCATTTCATTAACAATCCTGCCTGATAAACTGCAGTTACTCATGTCAATATGGATCAGGTCTGGAGAAATCTTAAACAGACAAGCTAATGTTTTACCACTAATTGAAGACAGGTTAATCCTACTCAAATTTATCACTTCCCAATTCAATGTTACATTTTCACCTACAGATTCAACCAGCATT
This sequence comes from Anneissia japonica, assembly GCF_011630105.1. Classification (NCBI taxonomy): domain Eukaryota; kingdom Metazoa; phylum Echinodermata; class Crinoidea; order Comatulida; family Comatulidae; genus Anneissia; species Anneissia japonica. The sequence continues at coordinate 40,795 of NW_022698456.1, forward strand.
TCCAGGTTACCAGCTGTAAGAGAATAATCACTCCAACTGAAAATGGCATCCTCATAATCATAATAATCCGAATCAAATTGACAAATTACCCTGATTAACTTTGCAAGTGATTTACCATCAATATCTGAAAGGTCATTACCCTTTAGACTAAGCATGTTGTCTTTCAATACTACATATATCCTACAACATTCTTCCATCATTTCATTAACAATCCTGCCTGATAAACTGCAGTTACTCATGTCAATATTGCCCAGGTCTGGAGAGATCTTAAACAGACGAGCTAATGTTTTACCACTTATTGAAGACAGGTTAATCCTACTCAAATTTATCACTTCCCAATTCAATGTTATATTTTCACCAACAGATTCAACCAGCATTTCTAGGTTACCAGCTGTAAGAGAATAATCACTCCAACTGAAAATGGCATCCTCATAACCATAATAATCCGAATCAAATTGACAAATTACCCTGACTAACTCTGCAAGTGATTTACCATCAATATCTGAAAGGTCATTGCCCTTTAGACTAAGCATGATGTCGTTTAATACTACATTCATCCTACAACATTCTTCTATCATTTTATTAACAATTCTGCCTGATAAACTGCAGTAACTCATGTCAATATGCTTCAGGTCTGGGCAGATATTAAATAGGCGAGCTAATGTTATTCCACTTATTGAAGACAGGTTAATCCTACTCAGATCTATACTTTCCCAATCCAATGTTATATTTTCACTTACTGATTCAACAAGCTTTTCTATGTTATCAAAAGTAAGAGAATAATCACTCAGAATGAAAATTGTATCCTTATAATAATATTCAAAATAATCTTCATAATCATTATGTTGACAATGTACCCTGAATAAATCAGCAAGTGATGTACCATCAATATCTGAAAGGTTATTGTCCTTCAGTATAAGCCTGTAGCGTTTCAAAACTGTATTCATCCAACCACATTCCTGTGTCATCCTACAGTTATTTATGTCTGAATAACTCAGTTTGGGGAATGTGTTTAAATTTTTCATTTTGTCATTATAGTCAAGGTCTACTGTATCTTCACTGTTCTGGCATTCTGTGATCATTGCACTCAAAGTACCAACTGATAGCCTACACTTGCTTACATCTAGACATTTTAATTTAGGAGCTATTTTAAATAATTTTCCAAGTAATGTTCCATCAATATCATTTAGATCATTGCCACTAATATCAAGTTTTTCTAATTCTAACTTTATATTGGCATTGTCCAAATCATTAATAACTGCATTGAGTATAGCACCTGTGACCAACTTGTGACTATTGCATACTGTATCTTCACTGTTCTGGCATTCTGTGATCATTGCCCTCAAAGTACCACCTGATAGCCTACACTTTCTTACATATAGATATTTTAATTTAGGAGCTATTTTAAATAATTTTCCAAGTAATGTTCCATCAATATCATTTAGATCATTGCCACTAATATCAAGTTTTTCTAATTCTAACTTTATATTGGCATTGTCCAAATTATTAATAACTGCATTGTGTATAGCACCTGTGACCAACTTGTGACTATTGCATACTGTATCTTCACTGTTCTGGCATTCTGTGATCATTGCCCTCAGAGTACCACCTGATAGCCTACAGTTTCTTACTTCTAGACATTTTAATTTAGGAGCTATTTTAAATAATTTTCCCAGTAATGTTCCATCAATATCATTTAGATCATTGCCACTAATATAAAGTATTTCTAATTCTAACTTTATATTGGCATTGTCCAAATCATTAATAACTGCATTGAGTATAGTACCTGTGACCAATGTGCGACTAGCATATTGGATATTGTGACTCCATAATTCCAAGCTATCTAAGTTACTTGCATATTTAAGGAAATGAATTAAGAATGCTAAACTCAGTTGAAAATCAAAACAAATGTAAGTCAAATTATATATAAAATGATTTTTTTTCATCTCAGCTGAAAGTAAATTGATTTCTTCATTTTTCCATTTTGAAATACATTCAAGTAGACAGTATGGTTGATGTTTCTGTTTCATTACTTGTAATAACACTAAGGTATGTACAACAAGTTGGCACTGCCTTTCCCTGCACCTATTTATCAAAGATACTGCTGCTGCTTCAAGTCTGTAAGGATCATATTCAATGCTACATCTTTTCATGAGTTTGAATAAATGCATACTTGATATGTCTCTGCCATCATTTATAAGACTTCTAAATGACTCCAACATTTGCTCACTATGTGCTTTCATATCGTTGGACATGAGCTTATCCAATTTCACTAAAATATCATCTTCATTCTCTTTCTTTACATGTTTTAAACATTGTACTATTGAGCAATAATTTGAGGCCCTGATTATTAACCATGGTTTCAGCAACTTATCAGCATCAGCACCTAAAAATCCTATTGCAAACATCCTCGTCATATTCAAATAAGCATTACATCTGATTTCCTCATACTCAACCTTTAAACTCCCTTTCTGAATTTCTGTAGACAGGTACAGCCCTGCTAGTGCCTCTGAAATTAATTTATGTGGGGGTGTGTACATCTCCTTTACTTTCCCTGGATTAGCAGGGGTATCATTATAAACAAACCCAAGTGCTAGTGCTAAATTTAATAATTCTTTATCCTTTGCCATATTTGACAAAACAAATTTGTCAATAGACAGTGTATTTTCCTTTAGTCCTATATACATACACTCTCCTAAAATTAAAATGGCAGACATGTATTGATCTGGAATTCTCTCAAAATTGGCAATTACCGATTTTATGCCAGCCCTGTTTAGATATTGATTTAAAATACAACAAATGAGCTCCTTAAAAAGATCGGGCAAGTATGTGGGAAGAACACGTTTTTCTTCCCATATGGTACAAATGTGAAGCAATAACAGTGGAGAGGAGCACAATTTAAATGCTTCTTTGTGATTACCACCCCAAAAAAATGGATCCTCTGAATCAAGTCCAAACTCTTTTATTAAAGAATTACCAACTTCGATTTCACTGATTGAACGAAAATAATTTTGAATATACTTCTTTATGTTACTTTGACTGAATCCCTTCACTTCAATATGTACATCACAGTATTTAATCAAATCAGCTGTGTTGTCGGGTCGAGATGTTATCACTACCATGCTTTTTCGCAATTCTCTTTTTTTAAATAGATCAATTGGGTCTTTAGCATTTCTTCCTAACTCATCATATCCATCTAACAAAAATATTATTTCATTGTCATGTTTGACCAAGAACCTTTCAACTGGGTTAAATGAGTCACATGACAAATCGTTCCCATCAATTATTTCTTTTGAATTAATTTCATTCATAATTATCTCCAAGAATGATTTACTTTCTTTAATTTCCCTGATATTTATCAGAAACAGTAATTTATCAGCAAAGACATGTTCATCATCAGTAGCCCACTGATGAGCAATATACTTAAGGAGGGTAGTCTTACCCATTCCTCCCTCCCCTGTTATTAATACCTTACAAGAATCTGTTGACTTAATAACCTCTAATGCCTCTGTTAATGATGTGGGTCTACCTTCTTTTTTTGTGCATGTTGACTTGTCTTGTTTTCCTTTGTCTTCTTTTTTAGATTGCAGTAAGCTGAGTTCAGTAAAAACATCTGCAATATCTACTTCATGTGATTTATGCCAGATTGCTGGTGTTATTTTATTCACATTCTGATATACTTCTTTCTGCCTTGTCATCAGGGAATCTTTGATAATTATATCTGAAATAGTTCAAAACAAATAATAATAATAATATAACCTACATTATTATTACTAACATATACTTAATATAAATTTTCAAAGGAACACTGTGTACATTGTATACTCTATTAATACATTTCAATCTTCCTATATTCAAAGCAGGAGATAGCTGGTCTATGCCATTCTAGGCCATTTTAGGTAGTCTTTCTTCTTAACCCTTACGCTGCCAGCTCTTTTCTTATTCAGTCAACCAGAGCGCCAGCTAACATTACCTCTAATCCCCTGTGCCAGCTAATTATTTAACAAGGTCACCGTAATGCTTATTTTTTAAAGTGTATATTATTTGCTCAATAATTCATAAACTATTCAGATTATGAAAATATAAATCTAAAAACAATTAATCAGCATTAGTTGGTTTGTACATATATGCTTTTATTTTTGCATTTTATTTATTATTTAGTGAATAAATGATAGGAATATTTTGTCAAGGCCTATCACAAATAGTATATTGGGCCTAGGTCTATTAGCAGAGTATGTGTTTTCAAAGTCAAATTTTTTGCTGATGGAAATCAAAAAAACCAATCCTCCATACGTATTTTTACTAACATTACCATCACAGTTCAGGCCTAGCTAGGCCTAGGCCTAGGCTAGGTCTGCCTAGCTAGGCCTAGGACCATAACACCGTTTTTTTATGGCAGTTTCTAAGTCTCCTTATTATCCAGCACAGCAGTAACAACTACAGAAGAATAAAGTTTCTCAACATTTCAAAACATCATATTTTCAACTTCCAAAAACTCAAACTTCTAACAAAACAACACCCAGCAAGTTTCGCATCAAAATGTGCAAAAATTCATTAGCTTTCAAATGCAGTAAACACTTTTTGGGTTAGTGTTAAAACAGCCGCTCTATGGTCGTTTTTTTTTTAAGACCTTCACCAATTCGCATTTATGCGAAGGTGGCGTACGGCTGACAGTGAGCCTAATCGCATTTATGCGAAACTAGCATGCACACCAACTGTGCAGTGTTCGCATTTATGCGAAGATGGCAGCGTAAGGGTTAAAGGTTTCTATGAATGGATAACTTGTTGTGGAGCAGGAAATTAAGTTGTCCCACCCCAGTACCACCTGATTATAAATCGATGGGAAATTAATTGATAGCTATTAATTATATAATTAAGTTCCTGTTACACTTCTACCTTACATCATTCAGTTCAATGACTTCAATACCATTTTCTGATACAAATCCAGAATTTTCATCTAGATGAATAAACGAACAAGTTATTCAATTGGGAAAGAGGGTGGGGTGAGGGAATCCTACCTGAGGTCTCTATTCTTTTTAAAATTAAAAAGTTGAAGAAAAAAAAATATTTATTAAAAAAAATTATATTAAAAATTAAAGTCTGAGATTGCCATTTCAGGCTAACTATATGTGCCATAAAATGTTGTGTCTCTGCCCCCAACCATGATGGGGCTAAGGTGGTGTAGACCCTCCTTTAACTGTCCCTCTCTGAACCTATTCCTAGTATTATCATTTTCATAATGATTGCAAAAATAATTTTGTAGCTCTAATTATTTACTTGTTCTTTCTTTTTCATTACCACCTCCCTAAGCTTTATCATTACTCTCATCATTAGTGTCAATATAATAAATATTTAGTTTGATTTTAAATTTCTTTTTAAACCACATACAGCAGCTTAAACTCATAGTGGTGTTCCATGTACATTCAAATACTGTACCAATGCAGCTACAGGCAAGAGTAGGTTGTGCATCCTAGGATTTA
>NW_022698456.1:46291-53614 GCF_011630105.1 Anneissia japonica
GGGGGGGGGGGGGGGGTGGATAATGCGAGGTGCGAGAGAACAAGCAGGGGAAGGGGGTGTTGGTGGCGGTATCAAGAACAGTGACATCATGCATGAGTCAGGGTTCTAGGCTAGGAGGAAAATATTAGCCCTATACAAGCCTGTTGTAATTCTGAGCAAAGTGAGCAACCTTATGCTATAGTAGGGCTAGGATATGCTTGGCCCTAGTCAGGTCCAGAGATGGGTATGGGAGATGAAGAAGAGGAAGCCCACTTGTGATCTCGTGATCACAGCATTTTTGAATTGGAAATTTTGTTGGATCACCTACAGTATGTTAAGAATTCCCAATGTTGACTGGGAACACAATTTTCTTTTAATTAAAAATATGCTAACAGACACCTGATGCTTTGGGCCCCGCTGTCCACTTCCTCCCCCTCATATTATGATGCAACTGATGATGAAATATTGTATAATTCTAATGATTTAAACATTTAGTTGCAATATGTTAATTTGATTGATATGCTAATGCCAATTTTGATATAGGAATTAATTTATACACCTGTCATCTACTGTACATTTGTAACAGTACCGGTATTGTGAAGCTCGTAACTCAACTACTTTCCAGTGTGCAATATGTAACTACTCTATAACTTGGCTATGTATAATTTAATTTTTGTTAGGATGTACTTAAAATGTCAATATAATCTGCTATTAAATAAACACACCTTCATCTGCCCTTGACTTTTGTGGCTGTTCTGATTGTCCTGACTTGTCTGTAAAGAGAATGAATCATTGGGCATTATGAGCAAAATCATAGTGTGCAATATATTCATTTTGAGTACAATTATCATTTACAATCCATATTTTTGTTTTGATTTTTTTTAACAGTGACGCCAAAAATATATAAATTTCTGATTTTTAGATTAAATTACGATATTAATTTGAATGTTTCAAAAGATCAACATACTAGGTTTAGTTGATGGGAACTATTTGTAAAGATACTCTTTGCTTTATCAATAATTTTAATCACCCAGATATCATCCCCACCCCACTGATGCCTAAGCTTGCATAGTAGAGGAACAAGCCTACAATAACAGTGATGATTAAAGATGTATTGTCCCTTGCTAATGTCAAAAATCATAAAAAAATAATTTTGAAATAAGTTGCTCATATTGCAATTACATACAAATTATTAACTTGTGCATAACAATTATTGAATTAAAAAAAATGTGTACCCTGATTTTTAAACAAATTAATTATAATAAAAGTAATAAAAAAAAAAAAGTGTTTCTATCATTTTTTCGCTGTAAACTGATGGGTAGACATTTTTTAAATACACTAATTTCTATGTTGATAACTCTTATGTTACTTCAAAGTGGGCAAGTTAATTTCAAAAAAATATTTTTATTATTTTTTTAAATATTTAGCATGGGACAATACATCTTTAAATAACTTACTTTTGATGTATTATTATTATTATTATACACATGCACTGATTTCTGGAAATACTTTGTGTATTAAAATAACATACATTATAAAACATTATTTAGAGTCACTCAAAATTAATTGAGTAAATCACAAATACATATTATCAGATGAATTATACTGACTAATATCCATCCATTGATTATACAGTTACATTATTACAGATATTGACTATTTAAAAATAACAAGCAATTATTCAGCACGTACTGTAGTACATACCGTAGTCTAACTTTGGACGTTTTGATACTGATGCTTCTCCAATACCTAGTGAGGAAATTGAAAATATGTACATTAGCAGCACAGCTACAGAAGAGCATAGCATAATCTTCCTACTCCATAATACCTTAACATTATGTAAAGAATATGTGAGGTGTTGTTTACAAAATGGGTCTTGTGGTACGCCAGCTAATTTGATATATTGAAGTGATGTTTCGACAAAATTTGGATTTTATTGTTTCTGATAAGTTTAATATACTGTATATTTCATAGTAGCAAAAGTTCTTAGTTTATTTACCTAAGGTAATGGTTTTTGAAGCTATTTTTCAGAATTGATAGGAAAACCAATAGTAGTTTGTTTTTAGACTTCTCAGCATAAAGATGGTTTTACTCAACCTACTGTAGAAACATAATTCAAAGACCAAAACAAAATAAATCTTATATTCGTTTATAAAATGTGTCACTAACTAATTTTTCATTTTTTGTACCACAAGATTCATTTTATATTTTTTTTATATGTTATGCCAGGAATGTATACTGTACTTTATAAATAAAATGAACTTTGAAATACTTCTGAATACTTACATATATAATAAATATCATGTGAATTATATATACAGTTATAACCATTATAGATATTCATTAAATATAATTAGCATTTATTCAGCACTCAGTACATACCTTTGTCTAATTTTAGTCTTTTTAATGTTGATGGTTTTTCATTACCTATTGAGGAAATAGACAATTTGTGCATTAGCAGCATAACCAATGTACACCATAGCATAAATTTCCTACTCTGGAGAATGGCTTAGCTATAGGTTTCAAAAATTACTAATGTTTTTTTGTACACATAATAAACTGATAGATGTACAGTAGGCACCGGAATTTCTGTCAGTTTACATTTTAATATTGGCCATACTTTGAGACTAGCCTACAGGTATAACACTAGAGAACAATAAACCCTACCGTAAAGTATGCCTTTGAAATAGCCCGCAATGAAAGCAATCATGTACTTACTACAAAAGTTCCACACCAAAGGAAAGACTCAACAGGATTCAGATGCATCGATGAAAGTAATTTCCCGATGCAGTTGAGTACCCAACTAAAACTGTATTTAATATGAATGTTTTGCACCTTAAATAAAATACTGGTTTAACTACTTGAACTTATATGATTTACAATGATAATAAACTTTCATTTTATTTGACAAGTTAACATACAGTACTGTATATATTTTCTATGTTTGTGTATTTCTTTATAGATATTTGCTAAAAATTATCTATTGTTTCAGAGACTAAATCAAATACAAATATATTTAAAATAATTATTGTGATATAAAGGAGCATTTAAATCCATATTAAAATGATTCAAGTGATGCATTTTTGCTATTATTTACTACAATAATAAACTATTATTTTAATTGAAATGTTAACTTAATTTTGATGTTTGTGTATTTCTTTCTATAATAGTATTTGTTAAAAACTAACTATTGCTTCAGAGTAAAGCTAGGTTACAAAAATATTGAAAATAATTCAGTAATGCATTTTCGTTATTCAAGGTTTAGATGTGATCATTTTATACTGTAGTTTAGTTCTCTAAATGTCTATTTACTGTCTATTATAAGAAATGTGAGAAAATATCAAGAACTTAGGTTTCTACCACTTACTGTATCAGCATTTCTCGGGCTCCAACAGTGGTATCCTAATTTAATACCATAGATTGCAACATTACAGTATTATTATTTGGTATTGCAAATACAGTAATAATACAATAATTGTCATACTCACCAACTCTTTTCAAATTCATGAGAAACGATGACAAGTTATCTTTGGAAATGATACCATTACTTTCAAGAAATGTGATTAATTTCCATGGATTAGAACAGAAGTCATCTGGAACTTCATACTTCCAACCAATCCTTTGAATATCTGTGGTAGAGAAGTCTTTTCCCAGAGCAACAACCTGTTGACGATGTGCTGAAAATCGAGTTATCTTCACTTCATCTGGATATGTGTCATACGTCTTAATTATCTCCTTCAAATACTTTAATCCAGTTACTTCAATTGTTTCAAATAAAATTGAAATGTCTGTTGCTTTCAAAACATCAGCGACTCTTAGTATTTGGAATAAATCAAATGCAGATTTAGCTTCCTCCAATTCTGTTTTTATCTCTGCAAGATCTTTGTACAGAACCCTCAACATGTCTACATACTTTTCACCTTTCACGCCGATTGCATCAGATACTGTCACAAGCAGTTGATTAAAATCTATTTTAAAAAATAGTTTCTAAAAGATTAACTAAAATAAAACCCTTAAACTCTAAAATTCTGTTAAAAATTTAATAGAAAACTTCAGCCGAGTAGCGAGACTTGTTGATTGGGTGGGGTGGGGGGTGGAAATAGATCAAAACGTCCCAGGAATACCAGAGAGCATTCCTTGGAAGTAAAAACTCTCCCCGAACAACATTCTGGTTATTTCCTAGTCTAGTTTTTAGGGCCAGAACAACATAAATGTATACATCAGGCTTTAAAATAACTAAAAATCTTCAATTATGATTAATCCAGGATTTATTTATCATGCAAATGGTTGTATTATTAAAGCAATAATTTGAAAACATGTAGAATACATATTACACTATGTTTAATGTACTGTATGTATGCACAGCTTGGAAAGATGCTGGGGCTGAATTTTGCATTTATTAATGAGTTATGATAATGAAGCACCACTCTGTGATTACTTTTGTGCATGATGACTATGTGTGTGAAATAGCACTGCAGGCCTATATATTACCAACTATCATTATCAATATTTTACCTGTTTCCATCATCCTTGCATAATATTACTCCAAATGTTGAGCTTCACAAACTTTCACACTAAAATAGATTTAATAACACAATATTATTTCTTTTCAGTTCGCACTTATATATCTCTGCAATATGCATGTAGAGTAATCAAGATAGGTAGAAAATTTATGTGAAAATGAAAATTACATCACCACTAACTTAAAATAGCTAATACTCTAGGCCATGTGGAAATTGTGTTACTTTCTATAATTAACACACTTCAAACACTCAATTAATAGGCAGAAATTAGCCTGGTTCTGACCATTTTACAGTCACCAATAAGGCATCTCCCCAAGATATATGGCGAGTACACACAGCATTGTATGAGAATTGTACAGGATGTTAGCTCAGTGACAGATGCCATCCGCTGATATTCAATGGCAGTCTAATAACTGGTGCAGTGTGTAACCGGGCTTTGGATTATGAAAGAATGCCTGGGTATCTATACTCAGAACCCATAGAAATTAATGTCTATGGGCCTGTTCAAGCGAAAAAATATCCGTGCAATTTACCAGTTAATTCACCGGTACACAGTTTCTAAAACCGCTCGGACATTAGTCTAATTACTTTACCATCTGGATTATCCACGATAATTTTGACCACCAAATTGCTGGGTAGAATACCGTGTATGGAATGACCATGGAGCCGGAGGCGATGATAAATCAACCTTAAGTGTTTGTCCAAAAGTTTTATCCACAGCCCAGCGCGAAATTCAACAGGTTACGGCCCAGGCGTAGTTGCAGCTCTCCTTCGCCTCCCCACAAATGCACGACGAAATCTAAATTTAGTAGCATAACACGCGATCGATTTGTAGATTTGCCATTATTCGGAGAAATAAACTTGAATAAACTAGCCTATGTACAGATTGTAAACTAAAAACTCCCATTATAAGTTACTGAACTACATTATTGTTCCACAGTTCAGCGCTGTGTGTACGTGGGCCTGTTATAACATAGAAGAATAAAGTAGACCCTCCATGGTTATAGCAGCAGTAGCAAGTAAACAAAGAATGGGTTGTTGACCATGGGATAAGTTGAAATTTACTTCAGGAGTAGTTTCGTTACACATATTTACCGTGAGCTAAAACTTGCTCGAACAGTCGACCACCCGCTGAGTGCTCAGCGCGATTACCCGGTGAAATAAACAGAATACGTTTGGGCGTTCTTTGCTCGAACGGGCCATATGTAATGAATTTACAGAAAAGAGTCCACTGAAAAATTCTAGATTGTGACCCATGAAGTTTCTCTATTCTCTTAGCAGGCAAACATATTCTAAATTATTACTTACCTAGTGATTTAGATGATAGATATTATCAAAATCCCCCCCCCCCAACTCTGCCTCAATGACCGATCTCCACAAGCCTGAATGAATTCACATTTCAGCTCACACTTTAGTTGAATACATGGCTGCGTCAAATGGTTTGCTATAAAATCAATTACAAGATTTAAAATAAAATAAAGTTATTATGTAGCAAGTGGTGCATAATACTGTATATTATGCACTGACTACAGTACACATTCCAGACAGCTGATTGGTTGAAAGTTGGGCAATAGTTCTAGCCAGGCCCTAATAGCCAGTCAATAGTCTTTGTGTTTTTTCCTTGCAGAGTGTTTCAGTCGTTGTCTGCCACACTATAAAAGAGGTATGAACGGGCAAAGTTGAGCACAAAAAATTCCAGTTACAGAAGAAGATATGGCACGTATTCCAACATCTCTGAATTTTTAAAAACCGAAAGGTCTGCTGATTAACCTCAGATAAGAAAGTATAATAAATACTCCAAGTATTGAAATGAACGCCATCCCAACACGATGGCGTGCATTTCAACTTGGAGTATGTATTTTACTTTCTTCTCTGAATTTTTATCACAGAAGATTTTCAGGATTTATAATGTTATACTTTTGCAACAGGGGATGAACCCTGGTACTATGGTACTGCAATATGGCGCTGAGAAAAAATACTCAATGAGGGGGTCAAAGTGAATCTATAAATCTGGATAAACGTCAATGCCAGTACATCAGGCAACCAAGAAAACAATTTTTTCATTTTTAATATGGAAAAATGTGTGGTACATATATATAATAGGCAAAATTGTTAAGAAAAAAAAAAAAAAAACCACAACACTGCAACACATTGTACAATATTTAACAAATATTTACTAGGATATTAATTAGATCATAATTAAAATTATAGCCAGAGGCTGCACTATACCTCTCGACTTTGTCTTAAGACATAGTAGTAGTACAGCCCCCAGATCAACAGAGGCTATAATTTAAACCATGTTGCTCAATCCAGTATATGTTTGTATATCGTAAATGTCTTCTCATTCATGGTGTTTAAAAAAAAAAAAAAAAAAAAAAAAAAAAAAAAAAAAAAGTAATTGAAATATCCAGTAGATAAAGAGTGATGAGGTACTAACTGTAAAATCAAGAAAATGGAAGTGGATAAGGAATATAACTTATTTAAAGCATGGAGGTATTATTGAGAAGGAGATCACTCGGCAACAGATCCCTTTGACGCGACAAACCTATGTGTTCCCCGCTTTTGGATCGCGCGCGGGCGTATTACCCTATAATTCACATTTTTTCGTTAGCAACAACTTGCCAACGACATGCACTTATACCATAGAGATCTGTCTCTTATACACATCTATGTCCCGAGATGTGCGTCCTTTTGTTGAATTACCTTGTTAAAACCATGGAGGTATTATTGAGAAGGAGATCACTCGGCAACAGATCCCTTTGACGCGACAAACCTATGTGTTCCCCGCTTTTGGATCGCGCGCGGGCGTATTACCCTATAA
>NW_022698456.1:54295-59019 GCF_011630105.1 Anneissia japonica
CAGGGAGTTGAGATTAAGTTTAGGGTGGAGTACAAAAGTGCATACCATACGAAGGCCTATTTGTATGGAACAGTAAAGATTAATCAGTTAACAAATGCCTACTCACTAGAGAAGGATGCGTGTCTGTCTCTAAAATTAATACAAAACACTCACGTACTCTTTCTGAAGATAACTTTTTTAAGCTAATCCTGCTTCATTCGTAGGCCCTTAGACTAATAACATTGTAAATCGTGCAATGCCATTGTGCAAGACCGACGTGCTTTCCTCTTCCCGGATTTTTTGACGACAAACACTGGGGATATCAAACGCGGTAGCACGCCCTCTATAGTTTCTAACTGTTTATTTCATAGCTATTTAATATCAAAGAAAGATTATTAAAAGGTTTTTTATTATTAAAACAGTATTCATCCTTTCGTCAACTTGTACGCATGATCAGAGTCATCATCGGTGCAACTCAACACCAGTGTGACCACTATTGATATTGGGATTTTTATTGACACCTTGGGGTCTTGTGATTTTTTTGTTAATTTTTCATTCATTCTTGGGATTTTTGAAATGGTATGGAAATTATAATTATTTCTATCAAGAAGTGAACAAATAGACTGCCAATGGCCTTATAACATCATAGTTGAGTACGAATGAGGGCTGTATATTTGTTCAAAATACAAGACCTATTGGAAGCTTAATGTTGTTTCCGTTAGATTTGTTTTATTCAATGAGGGGTAGGTGCAGAAAACTCAAAAGCTGGATAAACTTCAATGCCAGTACATCAAGCTGCCAAGAAAACAGTTCTTTCGTTTTTAATATTGAAAAAATGTGTGGTGCATGTATATGATAAACAGGCCTAAACTGAAACCTGGAGCAACTGTTTAAAAAAAAAAAAAAAAACAAAACACAACAGCACTGTGACAGCACATTGTACAATATTTAACAAATATTTACTTAGATTTGAATCAGGATTTTTTTTTATAGTCGTTTAGAAGTGATAGTGGGGTGGTGGAGTACTGTGGGGGAGAAGGGTATTTATTCGAAGGAAAATAAAACGCATGGGCCATTTATTCAAGAAGGGAGGCGTTTAATCTAAAAGTGGTTCTAGGGGACATTTTTTAACAGGCGTTTATTTAAACAGTAATTTTACTGAATAAAGGGGTCAATATATAGTTAAAAACAACTTTTAAATAAAACATGACAAACATATTTTGGAGCAGATTTATAGCAATGGCGGCGCCAGAATTTTGACGACAAGTGGGTAGGGTTCACAGGGGAGTTTTTATGGCTTATTGTGGTCCAAAATGTGCTTTTAGACCTCAATATTAGGGATTGGTAATCAAAACAACGTTATTTGGTAGGCAACTTTTTGATCGAAGACGTAGGCCTAGTGGTTTTTGGATGCACGCCTCATCATATCCTCACCCACATCCATCTTTCTATACTATCTTGGTTGACCCCCCTCCCCCTGGGAATAGGTCAGGCCCAGGTCGAGGGTGTAGAATCAGATATTATTTCAGGGTTTCACGCACATGGCTCACAAAATCCGGGCTCGTCACCAGGTGTGGAAAGTCATCATCTAATAACTTAATGAACTTAACTAAATATTGTTTAGTTAATTCAGCAGTTTTAATGTATAATATTATTTTGTTTTGTTAACAATTTTAAAATATTTTATTGTAATTGTTTCTTACTGAATTTTATCATAAAATGTTAGCATTTCATTTAAATATCTAATTTGTAGTTTTAACGTTTAGTACTGTACACGGTACGTAAGGATGCAATATGGAAAGCCGCTCTCTGATAGTGTAGTGCTTGCACTCATGGTAATCCTCAGGATATTGTATTCTCATTGTTATATTTTTGTTGGATTGTTACCTGGAAATTGAATGAAATAAAAATAAATAAAATATTGACAATTTCTTCACTTAAGAGATAATCTTACAATTTTATATGTCTGCAAATTTATTTTTCTTAAAATATTTTCAAAAATTGATTATTAATAACAAACATTCAAATACTCATTCAGAATGACACTTCAAAATACTGTATCCCAATTTGATTTGACCGAACTTGAAATAGTCTTCCTGCAGACCTTTGGAAATTTTTTTCGTTTTTCTCACATTTTTTTGTTTAAAAGTAAAATAAGAAATTGATTTAAAAATTTAAAATCCCCTAAATATCATTTAATAAATTCATTATAATAACATAAATTTAATTACTGTAATAATAATTTATTATAATCACATACAATAATAATACTGTATTTGCGTAATTTATGCATTCTTTTTGTTGTAATTATTTTTGATCATTTTTTTCTATTATCCATATCTTATATTTTGTAATGGTGACAGTGGCTCTGTCGCTTAATTGGTTATTCCTTGGCACTAATTTGAGTTTATTGTTATTTTTCCTTGCAATTTGTTCTGTATTTTGGTTTACTTTTTCGGTAAAGTATTTTTGTACTTTTTTTGATTGCAAGAAAGAATAAAATAAATAATTTCATTTTCTGTCATCACAATAATATTAAGTCTTGAGCTGTGTTCTCTAGAAAAAGCGATGCTGATCAAGATCAAATCTCAAGCTGTGTCTACACTATCAAATTTTATGTGACAAATAAATGTCACATGCCCATATTTGGATGTAATATGACATCCTCATGCCCATATATGGACACATCACAATTGTCACATAAATTTTGATAGACAGAGCTTTAACAGATAAGGATCCATTGTTCATTGCACAATTTAAAAACTCACTCACCAAATTCTAATAAAGAGTAGACTTAAATATAAACAACGAGGGTACTGTTGATTGATCGGGAATGGTAAAACCTTCTTATGCAGTACCTTGTTTCGCAAGCCAACTACCACTAACAATTTTTTTTTTATTTGATTTTGAATAAAATTAATTTTTTTTTTCCAGCCAAATTAACGCACCTAATTTGCCAAAAAATGTAAAAATATGGAAATTCCAGAAAAAAGTGTTTCTCTATTTTTTATTACGCCCGCCGCTGCCTTAAAATTTCTAAAAATAAGATGTGTATTTCTTCAGTTATATAATGTAAAGCATTTAATAATGGAGGAATTCCTCCAGGATTTAACCATCCCATTACTATACTGTTTACATTCGCCAATGCAATTTTATTTTTATTTTTTCATTTGGATCTTTTTGGCCAAACTAATTGGCTAAATAAGAAAACAAAATTTTATTTCATATTTCTGCTCTTCTCTATATTGATCTTTAAAGAAAATAGTTTCGCAAAACAGGCTGTAAAAAAGTTGTATATATATATATTTATTTCTTCTCTGCTTAAATACTTTCAGCATAACAAAATGTTATGCTGAAAGTATTTAAGCATAACATTTTGTCCTCCTCTGAAAATTGCTAATTGTTACAAGAAAGACTTTTTTTCAAGGAAGCGGGGTCCTTATATATCGGTGCACTTGGAGCTCGGAGGCCCAGGTTCAATAAACCTGTTGTAATTATGCCACTGGCTATCAGTCTGTTGTTTCAAGTTGTTCAGCAGCAGTGGCTCAAGAAATTTTGACAGAGGGTCCAACATGTCCGATAAAGGGAACAAACCAAGAAGGCGACTAAAGCCTCAGTCGCAATTTTTCTAATAATTTAATTTTGATGTCTTTTAAATTGACATTATATTTATCTAAAACGTAATGTTTGTCCATTCCAGTATTCTTTTGAATGTTATTGTTCATTTTTATACATTTAACCATTCTATATATCATCGCAACTTAGCTTTTCCACAAAAATGTACTTTAGGCCTAATGTGAATTTTTATTGAACCGTTTACTGTCAGGTAAATTCCCTGGTAGTGGGAAGGGGAGAGTCTTCAAGGCTTAGTACAGTACAGCTCAAGATCGTGTTCACATGGTACTGTACATGCGAATAAATAACACTTGACATGAATTTCTTAAATCATCTTTATTTGAATATTCAAGTAAAAGAAAAAATTATTTTATAGTTGTTCAAACTTCAAAATAGCAAACAAAAAATATTAAATTGTGAGTATGACTATAGTTAACAAATCTGCTTCAATATTTAATTGCTTCTAGTTTACTAAAATCACATATGGTTAAACAATTTACAAAATGCCCAAAAAAATTGGTAAATTAAAGGCAATGGCTATTGTTACATTACATTTGATTAGAGGTTATTTTGTGTATAGATTGATTAGGGACATCCAATCCAATCAGAATTACGTCTTTGTTTAAGACTGGTTTGAAAATAGCCACTGCCTCTGAATTATACAATTTTCTCAGTTTGCATTTGTGCATAAATTACACAAAAATCCAAGAGTATACTTCTGCTAAGTGGAAACAGATTTTGAGAGTAGTGAGAGTCATGATGAGGGCCTGCATTTCTGTTTTCAGATTTCCATAGTAAATGAACATTTTTCTTTTTGGGAAGGGGGGGGGGTGTCACCGGCCCCAAATCTGGCCCTGGATTTATTGTTAATTTCAGTTTTATTTTATTGCTGTATTCATGTTACAGTGGGTATATTCCTCTGTGATGCGGAAGGGGTCTATATCAGAGAGGTGGGGGATCACATATTCACATGACTTTGTATCGTGGTGGTGGCGGCGGCGATGATGATAACAATAGTAACAACAACCAGGGGCGGATCCAGAAATGTCCAAAAAGGGGGGGCCGGAAGGGGGGCCGAAAGTTGGGCCGATTGAGACAACACTGTCGTAGGGGGTCCGGGGCATGCCCCC
>NW_022698456.1:59549-64547 GCF_011630105.1 Anneissia japonica
CAATTTAAAAACTCACTCACCAAATTCTAATAAAGAGTAGACTTAAATATAAACAACGAGGGTACTGTTGATTGATCGGGAATGGTAAAACCTTCATATGCAGTACCTTGTTTCGCAAGCCAACTACCACTAACAATTTTTTTTTTTTATTTGCCAATAAGACAAAACCATTACCTTAGCAAACCTGCCGCCCGCCCATTATGATGATTTTGAATAAAATAAAAATTTTCTTTTTCGGCCAAATTAACACCTAATTTGCCAAAAAATGTAAAAATATGGTAATTCCAGAAAAGTGTTTCTCTATTTTTTATTACGCCCGCCGCTGCCTTAAAATTTCTAAAAATAAGATATGTATATTTCTTCAGTTATATAATGTAAAGCATTTAATAATGGAGGAATTCCTCCATGATTTAACCATCCCATTACTATACTGTTTACATTTGCCAATGCAATTTTATTTTTATTTTTTCATTTGGATCTTTTTGGCAAAACTAATTGGCTAAATAAGAAAACAAAATTTTATTTCATATTTCCGCTCTTCTCTATATTGATCTTTAAAGAAAATAGTTTCGCAAAACAGGCTGTAAAAAAGTTGTATATATATATATTTATTTCTTCTCTGCTTAAATACTTTCAGCATAACATTTTGTCCTCCTCTGAAAATTGCTAATTGTTACAAGAAAGACTTTTTTTCAAGGAAGCGGGGTCCTTATATATCGGTGCACTTGGAGCTCGGAGGCCTATGTTCAATTGACCTGTTGTAATTATGCCACTGGCTATCAGTCTGTTGTTTCAAGTTGTTCAGCAGCAGTGGCTCAAGAAATTTTTGACAGGGGATCCAACATGTCCGATAAAGGGAACAAACCAAGAGGGCGACTAAAGCCTCAGTCGTAATTTTTCTAATAATTTAATTTTGATGTCTTTTAAATTGAAACTATATTTATCTAAAACGTAATGTTTGTCCATTCCAGTATTCTTTTGAATGTTATTGTTGTTTTTTATACATTTAACAATTCTATATATCATCGCAATTTAGCTTTTCCACAAAAATGTACTTTAGGCCTAATGTGAATTTTTATTGAACCGTTTACTGTCAGGTAAATTCCCTGGTAGTGGGAGGGGGAGAGTCTTCAAGGCTTAGTACAGTACAGCTCAAGATCGTGTTCACATGGTACTGTACATGCGAATAAATAACACTTGACATGAATTTCTTAAATCATCTTTATTTGAATATTCAAGTAAAAGAAAAAATTATTTTATAGTTGTTCAAACTTCAAAATAGCAAACAAAAAATATTAAATTGTGAGTATGACTATAGTTAACAAATCTGCTTCAATATTTAATTGCTTCTAGCTTACTAAAATCACATATGGTTAAACAATTTACAAAATGCCCAAAAAAATTGGTAAATTAAAGGCAATGGCTATTGTTACATTACATTTGATTAGAGGTTATTTTGTGTATAGATTGATTAGGGACATCCAATCCAATCAGAATTACGTCTTTGTTTAAGACTGGTTTGAAAATAGCCACTGCCTCTGAATTATACAATTTTCTCAGTTTGCATTTGTGCATAAATTACACAAAAATCCAAGAGTATACTTCTGCTAAGTGGAAACAGATTTTGAGAGTAGTGAGAGTCATGATGAGGGCCTGCATTTCTGTTTTCAGATTTCCATAGTAAATGAACATTTTTCTTTTTGGGAAGGGGGGGGGGTGTCACCGGCCCCAAATCTGGCCCTGGATTTATTGTTAATTTCAGTTTTATTTTATTGCTGTATTCATGTTACAGTGGGTATATTCCTCTGTGATGCGGAAGGGGTCTATATCAGAGAGGTGGGGGATCACATATTCACATGACTTTGTATCGTGGTGGTGGCGGCGGCGATGATGATAACAATAGTAACAACAACTAAGATCAATAGTACGGTATCGTATAATGTTCCAAGTGGTTTATTAATAAAAGATTTTACATAATATTACAGCAAAATACTGTATCATCATCATATTATGATTTCGTTATAGACTACTTCTCTGTAAAATATTGGAACCCAATTGAACGAATGCCTGCTTTAAATGCAATTAAGAAACAACACAACTAGACCTGTCAGTTATACTGCATTTGTTTTTTTTTAAATAATAAACATATTTTATATAAAGTATTTAATGACTTATGCTGCCTGTGTATTTGTAAAAAAAAATCTCACATGAAGCAGTTTTGTATGGTGTTTTATGAGAAAAACACATACTGTAACATTTGAAGACGATATCATACGTTGAAATATTATATTGACACCTGCCTGATGGACACAATAATCAGTGTACACTAAAACTGTGTGATATTGGGTCATTTTCGTATTATTTTGGGTGCTAATAACATCTCAAATTTAAATCTCCATGTGTATAGAGATGATCATAGAAGACATCTGTAAATATTTGTGTGGCTCACTAGCCCTCAATTATACTATAACATACATATACAGTAATATGATTGTATACGCGGCTCTCCCTCCAATTAAAGACCATTTTGGGACTGGGGTCTGTGTTCATGGTCTTTCGAAGCTTTGGTCTCGTATTAGAATAAAACAAAATAAAAGACATTTGTTGATTTGGGACCACAGAAAATGGTCTTTAATTGGAGGTGGTCTTTAATTAGAGGGAGACCTGTATTTTAAATACAATTGAGTGCAAGTAATGTCACTGATTTAAAGAACCATAAAGTTGTAATTTTTTACTTAGAAACGACACTTTTACAACAGTGGAACTTGTAGTGCTTGTACGCAACGGTGTGTCCAAGGAACAAAAACCAAGTAACAAAACATAGGCTAATATACATTAGACTGAAGCAAATTAAAAAAGAACATAACAGAGAAAACAATCCTCTCTGCCTCCACCTTTCAACCAATGTATTGAGACATGAAAACCCATCACTAATTTTTAGACTGCATCCCGCAACCCATCCTGAACCTGACCTTAATTTTCAAATTTAACATGAACAAAAGCTGAAGCTTACCACCCCACTCCCACCCTCACCAACATCAACGCAGTGAAGCTCTAAACCCCCAACCCCCATTATCATTATTATTATTATTATTATTATTATTATTATTATTATTATTATTATTATTATTATTATTATTATTTCTCAGAAATAATTTGTAATTATTCTTAAATACTTTGTTATTTTCGAGAAATAAATTTATTGGAATTGAATTGAATAAAAACCATGATATTCGTAAATATCAGTCTGCTGCCCTCTATAATCACAGCTACTAAAATTACTTGTAGGCCTACAGTGTACAGGATTAATTACAATTGATTTCAACATAGCAATATTGCGTCTTTTCAATAAATAATGTTATAATTTTAATAAAAGATAGATGTGTATATAATAACCTCAGTTGGAGTGCCATATTCTTTCTTCCAAAAATCAATGATTGTGGGTAATTTCAATTTGAACTTTTATTTCAGAAAATCATATAATACACTGCAATATTTTTATATTACAAAAGTCTGTAAGAAAAACTTTAAAAGATTATGCAGTCAACATAATTTTCCACCAACAACAGAGAGTGGATTGTGGAAGAGTACATTGTTGTATGTATTTATTTTGTCACTCTTTTACAATCTATTCATAAAACTGAACACACACTTAGAATTTCATAGGCGACTTCACCAGCACAGTGTAAACCCTCTGGCATGGTATAAACTCTAGGTCCTATAATTAAGGAGTGCATGAATGAATTGATAAAACTTTATTCAAATAACAAATATTACAGAAATTGTACTGTATTGCCCAAAGCATGAGTGACATTTTTTCCCTTTTTTTTCTTTGGTTCCTTGTTGAAGTGGAAGAGCATTGAGCAATATCCTCACAAATTTGTGTGCATTGCCCTTATATGGGCATGATGATATCCTATCACATCCATATTAGGACATATTTAACATGAACAAAAGCTGAAGCTTACCACCCCACTCCCACCAACATCAACGCAGTGAAGCTCTAAACCCCCAACCCCATTATTATTATTATTATTATTATTATTATTATTATTATTATTATTATTATTATTATTATTATTATTATTATTATTTCTCAGAAATAATTTGCAATTATTCTTAAATACTTTGTTATTTTTGAGAAATAAATTTATTGGAATTGAATTGAATAAAAACCATGATATTCGTAAATATCAGTCTGCTGCCCTCTATAATGACAGCTACTAAAATTACTTGTAGGCCTACAATGTACAGGATTAATTACAATTGATTTCAACATAGCAATATTGCATCTTTTCAATAAATAAAGTTATAATTTTAATAAAAGATAGATGTGTATATAATAACCTCAGTTGGAGTGCCATATTCTTTCTTCCAAAAATCAATGACTGTGGGTAATTTCAATTTGAACTTTTATTTCAGAAAATCATATAATACACTGCAATATTTTTATATTACAAAAGTCTGTAAGAAAAACTTTAAAAGATTATGCAGTCAACATAATTTTCCACCAACAACAGAGAGTGGATTGTGGAAGAGTACACTGTTGTATGTATTTATTCTGTCACTCTGTTACAATCTATTCATAAAACTGAACACACTTTGAATTTCATAGGCGACTTCACCAGCACAGTGTACCCTCTGGCATGGTATAAACTCTAGGTCCTATATTTAAGGAGTGCATGAATAAATTGATAAAACTTTATTCAAATAACAAATATTACAGAAATTGTACTGTATTGCCCAAAGCATGAGTGACATTTTTTCCCTTTTTTTTCTTTGGTTCCTTGTTGAAGTGGAAGAGCATTGAGCAATATCCTCACAAATTTGTGTGAATTGCCCTTATATGGGCATGATGATATCCTATCACGGCAGACAGTTAGCTGTTTTCTGTCTCTGTGACTACCAGGCTATTTTTTAGTTTCTGGCTGTTTTTGCAGATTCAGGGCAGCGCTGTCCCCTATTCCTGTAGCCGGAGGGTCATGGTGATGTCTTTCC
>NW_022698456.1:64638-65003 GCF_011630105.1 Anneissia japonica
CTTTGGAGTTCTTTGTTAGTTTACTTTTTTCTTTATTCCTCTCTGAAATTGTACCTTGATCAATCACTTGAATTTCATTTGTACCCTGTTGTTCAAATGACAATAAAGAATATCGTATCGTATCGTATTGTATTAGGACATGATGATGTCATATCATAACTATATATGGCCAAATCACATGTATTCATCACATAGAGCCTACAATGTGATAGAGTGAATATATCTTAGGAACGAAATATTAATTTGAGGGAAAGAAACAATATTTTGAGGGATCGAAATCTTCGAAATAATTTCAAAATATTATTTTGTTCACTCGAAATAATATTTCGTTCCCTCGAGATAGTTCAATATTTGTTCAAACCATG
>NW_022698457.1:0-1308 GCF_011630105.1 Anneissia japonica
ATCAAAAGTAAAATTGTTCATTTAAAATACAATAATCATATAGGCCTAAGTTCACTTCGAACAATCCACAGATTTAAAAGTTTTCACGATGCACTGTTAATTTTACTACTGTTGACACATACATTATTTAAAACTGAAAACTATTCCACACCAGATAGGCTAATGTTACTGCTAGTGTAACGAACGCCGTTTGTGTGAACACTTTGGAATTTTAATCCGTGGATTAGCGTACGCCTGGCGTAAGCCACGCCAGTCTTACGCTGTGTGTGTGAACATCCAAAGTCTCTATTGATGCAATAAAAATAATAGTGCTCATTAAAGGGAAAACAAAGAAGTTACTTTGAGCAATAGTTCTTATAACAACCATTCATAAAATGAATTATGGTCTGGATTTAGTCTGTGTAAACACTGTCTTTTGTATGGAAAATTGTTCAGCTTCTGAGGAAACAAAGCAGATATACAATCTTATTACAGTAACAGAATTTATTGTGTGTGGTTATAATGTCAAAGGACATATTGAAGCTCATTTGATTGCAAATCCAATAATTCAGCGGACTGTGTCATACGGTTTAAACAAGCTAAAATCAATAAGTCATAGAAGTGTCATATGTTACAGTTACTCTATCGCACAAATCTTCATTGTTTATTACTTTGTCTAAAAGCAATAAACAGTTGAATGTACAATAGTATCAAATGTTTGAAACAACAAAATTTGATTATGATAAAAGTTCATTCAAGTAAGCAAAACATAGTGATATCTATTTACCTATGTTATAGGACTTATATACAGCACTTAGAATCCATTTTAGAAGAATTGCTCAAGGCATTTTTCCCCCATTTTGTTGGATACAGAATCAATCATACACAACATGCAACCTCCTACACTCCATCAGGAGTATTCAAGAAGCATTTGGCGCAGTGAGAATGGTTTGGTTTTCCAACCCTGAGGAGGTCGGAGTTGCAATCCCTCGCTGTGCATTTCACTTGGTGTCCTTGAAGAAGGCACTTTATCTGCATTGATTCTCACCATCCAGGAGTATAAATGGGTACCTGATGGGGTTGCCTGCTCCTGCGCTGATTACCAGCAGCAACACTTAGCATGTAGACACAATGACAAGGAAAAAGAGCTGCACTTTATAGCCTCAAGGAAGAGGTTCAGTATAAATGCCTATACCAGTACCAAAGTATTCAGAGTTACGCATTTAATAGTACAGTTCCACAAGTTCATTCAAAATCATTTGCCTCCTACCAAGTACAGTTACAATTCGTGTGGCACCAGGATTTGCCCGATATTAGGGGGGGGGGGGG
>NW_022698458.1:0-2233 GCF_011630105.1 Anneissia japonica
CTTACTTCCTCCATGTCCAAATGAGTCCCTGAAAGGCGATGGGCCCTACTTACTACTACCGAGCAGTCTAATAATACAACCGCTTTTGACAAAATATTTTCTTTTAATTTTTAAAAAAATGTATGAGCCCCGGACGGCTGCATAACTACCCACCTTAAAGTCCGCCTCCGACTTTAAACATGTCAGTAAATAAAGAATAAAATACATGGTTATCCATCATAGTAGGCCTAATATTAAATATTATACACAGCATGTTAAAATCGATTAAAATAATGTATACATTAAATGCCTACTAATAATTCAGATATTCGGATGATAAACGCCTGCAACATCATCAATTGGACCTTATAGGACGATCGGGTCATTTTATTCAGATTGGCCTTATCATGTTTCAGAGCAACATATTTTTTGGTATTAAAGTAACACTTTATTAAAAACAATCAATGAATTTTGTTACTCAAACGTCTTTACATTGATATTTTCAAGCATATTAGATGACCTGAATAAAAAGTGATCCAGAAGTCGTAGGCTTACTGTACAATATATTATGGCGAAAGTAAATTTTTGTCTCTGAATTTTAATAGTGTTACTGTAATAGAGCCTATTATTACATATTGGAATGGTACCTTATAGATTTATAACCAGGTAGCAGAGCAGCTTAGCTCAGTTGCCTAAACTGGTGGTAGCCTCTGTGTGCGCTAAAACGTGGGGATCTCTAGGTCTCCGATTCAAATAAAATCAAATCATTGTTTATTCATCGCTCAAAATGGGTTGAATTTTACAAAAGTAAATGGTTCAAGCAGAAAAATCTAAACAATCAACATTTACACATTTTCAACAAATAGACTCACAATAACAGCAAAAGGAAACGAGGTTTAAAGGGCAAAAAGGCAACCAATATTAAAATTATTATTATTATTATTATTATTATTATTATTATTATTGTAATTATAATTATTGTAGTGAAATTATTATAGTTATTTTAATTACTGACTTAAAAATGAACAAAGCATTCGCCTGTACATTGGAAGGAGCTTTAGGAATGAGGTAGTGTATTAAATTCCCATCACTGCTCTTCCTTGTATTTCAGTTGGAGGGCTGAAATGAAAGTTACGATAGCGCGCTGTCTTTCGGATGAGACATTTAACCTGTTGTTGCCGTGTGCATTATGGCCTGAGTGCACGTTAAAGAACGCAGTATACTAATTGGAAATGAGTAGGAAATTGTTTCCCGATGTACAGTGAGTGTTTTTTGTGGATGAAATATGAGTATATAGAACGACTAGGAAAAAGGTGTGATATCGAAATTCCAAAAGAAGAAACATGTTATAAAGATATCCTGTTTTCTTTCCTGAATTTCTTATGTAAAACCGGATTTAAACTTTCAAAACGTTTCTACAATGTGTATTTAGGCTTCATCAATACGGTATTGCGAATGCATCAATAGTCAATCAGTCAATTGATTGAATAATGCTTTTGTATCATCGGCACACCTTTTTAGTGTAACCTTACAATGACTAGATATATAGAGAAAACACACACAAAAAAATATGTTCTCTCTTATAAAGTATAATGAAAATAACCTGATTGGAAAAAAAATCAATAGGAAAACTAGGAGGAAAAAATGGGGGCGGGGGAATAGCCTGGGCCGGGAATAACTCTCAAGGTAGAAAAAAAAATCAGTGGGGAAAATAAGCAGGTGGCAAGTAGCTACCGTAATAGTGCTATATTCTGTAAAGCCTCAAACCACCTCGATTTTGAGTCTGCTAAATATAAAAATCTTCCCAGGCTTTTGCAGATATAGCCAGAACTAACTTAATATTTGGAGTTTTTTGATAGCAGATTATTTTTTTTTAGATTTAAATGAGTTAACCCGACTCAAAGACAAGCTTGCGTACAAAAAAACATGCACATTCATCTTCTATACACAATTAAAAATCAAAATTTAAAAGTAGATAGACATTTTGAAAACAAGAAAAAAAAAACAATTTCTCCCATATTACAGAAACTTCTTTGTTGAAACTAATACAGAAACAAATTCTTTTGTATTTAAAATATTTTTTTTAAGTGAATTAAGAAACATTAGAACATTCAAGATTAAATACATTAAAAATAACAAGCTTCTGTTCTTTTGACTTTTGGTAGTTAATATATATATATATATATATTTTAGGAATTTCGTTGTCTTTATTTATAATGAGAAATTATTTATCAAAATATTTAATTTAATTTGT
>NW_022698459.1:0-1527 GCF_011630105.1 Anneissia japonica
GACTAGCGGTGCAAAAAAACAAACACAAATAAATAGTCAACGCAACAGCAAACAGATAATGTATGGTGCAAAAAAAAAATCTTCCACAAAATATCTCAAAAAAAAAAAAAGCATTCAGTAATGCAGCCTACGAATAGCGTATGTTGCAAAATAAATAAAGACAGAATCTCTCCCTGTGTAGCATACAGTATACGAGGAGTGTACAGTACAACCTCTTTCAAATCATTCACGTAACATACAAATTGCGTAGGGTACAAAATATTAATAATAATAAAACATAAAACAATCATCTTGTCCAAAAAAATTAAAAAAAATTTCTGCATACAATAATCCATAGAACTTATAAGACCACAAGTGATGAGAGTTTGAACTACCAGAAACAGTGAAATTATTGACAAGTCTATCACAATTATATATTCAATCACGCAAGCAGGAATGACCCAAATACCAGCTAACACTAGAACCAAAACAAATCCTAACTTCTATAAAAAACATGCTTTAAAAACATTACGTGCGCACATGGACGTATTAAATTCCCCATAATCAAGTAGGGAGAAAAGACAACCACATGCGTAAAAAAAATTACGCACGCGTCGATACGCAAGTACCCCTGCGCATGCACCAGACATGTCTCATTGACACCTGGTGGTTTTTGGTTGTGTGTGTGTTAATTGTAAATTAATGTAATATGTGTGTAGTGTTTTACATAGTCATACATTCGCAGTTATTCCAGGAATCTGGAAGGCCTTTGTCTTCACTGTTCTGCTTGTTCTACTGTAGTATTAACACTGAAGGGTGCTACAGCTTTCGATGCTATATTCGAAGCGATGTTATTGGACAATAAATCCCTAGCTCTGGTAATACGCTTATTTAAAATCGGTAATACTCTTGGGTAGTAGAAATAGGATGAAATGTGTTGGGGCCAAAAAGCACCTGACTGGCCAATCTTGGCTCATCCATGGACAAGGTAAAATGGGCTGAATCCGGTAGTTTCATGAACCATTGAATTGTACTGCAATTTAATTTGACTGAGAAAGCAGTAGGAAAGCCGATGGGCGATTTGTCCGTTATATTGCGATTTTTCGATCTTACTTCCGCATTTGCTTTGAGCAGCGCCACCTATCGTTTCAAAGCGTAACCACGTTTTAGCGTCGCTTAGCAAAAATACATCAGCTCCATTTATAGTTCTCATTAATAGATAAGGCCCGCCCATGCCTTCCTTATATGGTAACAATATTTCCTAATATGTCTAGTTTGCTAACCAATTGGGTTTTCTCGAAAAAACCTACGCTTGCGTAAGCATTCACTGGTTGATGTTAACATAGGCGAAATAGTGAAAATCTGGTACGACTTGTCTATGAATTTATTTACAATTTTCTCTAGAGTTGGATTTGCGTCCCAGCTAATCAATATTTTTTTGAAGTGTTGATTTATCATGTTTAATCTTAATTTAGTCGGGTACGACTTGTTTCAACTCTGATCAAAAATTGTTATTTATACTTCTAGGCCGTAAAATGCTAGGCAGTT
>NW_022698460.1:0-1016 GCF_011630105.1 Anneissia japonica
TTGCATGTCAGGCATCAAATGCGCAAAATGCAGAACGCATTGAACCCTTAAAAATGTCAAGCATGTCAAAAGCACCCTGGAAGGAAGTTCAAATGGACTTTAAAGGGCCATTACCAAATGGAAAATATCTTTTGGTCGTATACGATTTATATAGCCGTTTTCCAGAGGTCGAAATTGTAACATCGACGTCGGCACAAGCAGTATTGCCAAAACTCGATGCTATACTAACACGACAAGGAATTCCAGAGATCATCCAAACCGATAGCGGTCCGCCATTCACAAGCAATGAATTTCGACAATACGCAGAATATCACGGGTTTAAACATAAACGAATAACACCATTGTGGCCACGTGCAAACGCGGAAGTAGACCGATTCATGTCAAATTTAAAGAAAACTCTCTTAACAGCAAGTATCGAACACCGAAACACACAACAAGTGTTGTACGAAAAATGTCTACTCGCTTACCAGAGATAACTATAGCTAGAAATGACGATGAGATTCGTAAAGTCGATTCAGAAAATAAACAGAAAATGAAAGAATATGAAGATAGAAAACTTAATACTAAGGAAAGTTGTCTAAAAGTAGGAGATAGAGTATTACTTAAGCAAAGGAAAGGAAATGCATTTACTCCACCGTTTGATCCAAAGCCATTTCGTATTATAGAAAGAAACGGTAATTCCATAAGAATTCAGAGAAATGACTTGCAACTTTGGAGAAATGCTAGCCTTGTGTGGTGTTCTGACTGTTGTCCTGTGTGACAATACCGACGTTGAGGGCAGGAGTGGCCACAGAGAGAGAACCACGAGGAAAGAATTAAATTCTGTTGTATGAGTTATACTGTTGTATTAGATTGTCTTTATTGCGAGTTTACAAGGACTCAACACCATATTTGGCGACGAGGAAAATTATTGATTGTGTGTGCTATTATTCCTACATTTACAAGTTCTACATTTTGCTACAAGTCATTACAATGACAAGCACACAAATCGAGGCACCCGTGCAGTTTCTGCCTAC
>NW_022698461.1:0-773 GCF_011630105.1 Anneissia japonica
GGAGACGTCAACTGGGGTCGAATCGTCATTGTGTACATGTTCGGTAGGAAAGTGGCAAAGAGATGTGCGGAGAAAGGTCTCGAGGACTACGAAGATACCGTAGCCGAGTACGTCGGCGAATACGTGGCCACGGAATTGTCCGGTTGGATATCCGAACGTGGAGGATGGGTAAGTGTGATTAAGAGGGCGGAAAACACGTTTTCGACAACGTCAGTTTTCACCGATCGTATCCCGATGTACGTACGAAAAATAATAATAATTTAATAATCATCTATTTTTCTCTCCACTTCAGGATGACTTCGTGGAAATATTCGGCCGCAGACGTCGAAAGTCGCTCTCCGACCTCACCGTTCCGATCCTGCTGGCGGTCATGTTGGCAACTCCGTTCGTTTTGTCTAACTGCAGAAAAGCCGTCGTTTATAACTGTACAAATGTTTAATAAAATCTTTTTCGATATTGAATATTAAATTGTAGTTGACATACCAAACAATGCGTCTTTCGTTTAAATAATTGCTTTGTGTATGTGTGCTTGTGCTGTGTGTGAGTGTGTGTGATAGAAAAAAAAAGGCAGATAATTTTTATTCGTACAATTATTTCCCCTCTCTTCTCGTTTATGTAAAGATGTGTAAAGAAACAACTAGACTCTCCGAGTTACAACAGCATCACGTTTGTTATAGTCGATCGGAAACGGTAAATGAGTAAACAGACAAAAATATACGTTTCTTTTCTTTTTTTAATCAAAAACAACTATAACTAAAACCGTATGTGTTTAA
>NW_022698462.1:0-192 GCF_011630105.1 Anneissia japonica
AGCAGGAGCTTCGATGGCACGAGCTGGCCACGTGGCTCGATACGTCCAGACACGACGATCCGGTGAAGGTCCGAAGATCGAAAACGTTTACTACGCGTCCGAAGGATACCTGCTGCATCTGGTCCGGAAGTGGCTGACCTCCAATCCCGGCGAAAGCAAGCGGGACAAGCACGCGCTGGTCGGTCTGATTCG
>NW_022698462.1:255-702 GCF_011630105.1 Anneissia japonica
ATCGACCAGCTCTTCAAGGACGCGACCGAATACGCCAAGTCCGTTTTCCGGCACCACTCGATGAACGAGAACGACGCGCTCGGCGTCCGTCACAGCGTTCCGCAGACGGCGACCTTCGGCACTTCTCCAGCGTGCCGTCCGCCGAAACCTTCCGTTCGTCCATTCGTGCACGTCCAGAACTCCTCCATGATCGCTTCTTTTTACCGAACGGCGGTCGCGAGGAACCTCGCGTACATGGTTTGTCCGGACGGGAGCCTCGAATACGGTTGTTCGATGCGCCTGCTCCGCTACAATCCGATCAACGGCACGTTCGTCAGATTGTCGGATTCGCTGGTGCCGCGAACGAACGAGTCGGTGTCCTTGTGCCGGATCGACGAACACATCCTACTGCTGAGCGGCGGAGGCCCTAAGGAACTGGAAACGTACGATCTGTCGAACGAGCGACAC
>NW_022698463.1:0-1177 GCF_011630105.1 Anneissia japonica
ATGATGTACGCGTAAAATTAGATTTCATAATTCCATGATATAATAGTAAACAAAATACTACATTGCTGTCTTATGCTAATGACATTTTTAATTAAAGCATAATGTTTGTTATTTTTTTGTTTTAATTTTCTTTTATTTTAATTGGATTTGATAAACCTACTTTCATTAATATATTTAACTAAGTAATTAACACAGCTTGAATAACTGTGTACCTGTACAGTAGTGTGCTGAATTTGTGATGTGCAGCCTGAGAGTCACCTTAACAGACTACATTATTTAAACTTGCACAACACATCTTATTTAAACTTATCACAGAACAAAAATTTCAAAATACATCAACTACTTCATGTGATGGAATTTGGTGCTATTATATAATCGTTTGTTTTATTTACATGGTAATTCACTTAACATATTTATATTATATTTTACAGTATTTTCAAGCCTTGAAACTTGTTTAACAACATTTAAATCTATCCTGAACAACTTTGTTTCCTGACTTCATCTGAACTGGATCAAAAAGTACTAAGAGGGTTCAAAAGCTCAAGATTGTCAAAATCGGTAAGTTAATAGATTCTAAAAACCAAATGTTCGGGCGAGACTTTTTTATACCTTGTTTATCGAACCCGCCTACTGCAAATATTGATATTTTTAAAATAAAAATAAAATTTTATTTTTGAGCAATTAGCGCACCCACCACCACAAAAAAAAAATGAAATTGCAGTAAAAAATTAGTTTTTTAAAATTTCAATTTGCCCTCCACTGCCTTGAAATCTCCAAAGATATACATATTTATATAAATTTTAAATATTTAACCATCCTACTTTACATTCACCAATAAAATTGTATATTTATTTTCTCCTCCGTCTGGAAGTTTTAGGCAGACTATTTGCTGAATAAAAAAACAAAATTTTATCTTTATTTTTAATCTGCCCTCCTCTGATGATCTTTAGAAGAATAAGTACAGTACGCGAAACAAGGTATAAAGGAAGTCTCGCCTTAGCTACTGATGAAATAATATCCATGTAACATAACAATGTTTAGGATTACCTTGTGGATCTAAGCACTACATTGTTACTTTATTATTCGTAAAACCCAATCTGTTTAGCTTCTATAAATATATATTGAATTATAGGATGATACTCTTATTAATAGTACTCAACACATCCTTAATAAAATC
>NW_022698463.1:1271-1637 GCF_011630105.1 Anneissia japonica
AGATTGTAATTATCATGTAATTATTAGCTGTGTCTGGCCAGCTAAACCCTAGCAGATAGGCAGATTTATGCCTGGGCTTTTCTAGCCTAGAACTCATGATACGATATTATCATCATAGATGATCTATAGTATTGTGTTCATCTCATGAATAAATTCAGGTGTTAGGGCACATAGAAAGAATTATTAGAATAATACTTCTTTAAAAAAAATGTGATGAGGGTCACAGGTTTTTTTTATAACCGCATCAATATTTCCAAATAGTTAATGTGCACAGGAGTGATAATCTAACAATTTTTTCATGTATGTGCCCTTGTCAATTCGCGAAAGTTTCATGTCACAAAAGTTTCTTGTTTTACATTAGTTGTA
>NW_022698464.1:0-3672 GCF_011630105.1 Anneissia japonica
AATGCACACTGGATATTGGAGACAACTTAAAGATAGCTTGTTCTGGTTATGTCAAGGTAATATTTTTTAATTATAATACAGCTGTACAAATTTAATCTCTTATATAAACATGCATCTATCTGAATATAGTAGAACCCCCACTTTGGGAACGCCCTATTCAGGGGACATTCCTGTTAAAGCGACACTTTTTGTGAAACAAGGGAAAATATATTTTTCAACATTACGGCAAACCCTATTACTTTCTGAGTCTGCCAAATGATTAATAATGCATATTTAACGCTTATTAAGGGGATATTTAAGTTTTTTTTTTACTGGAAAACTCTACTATAATCAGGGTTGGTACGCGTCCTTAAATTCCTTGAATATCATGGAAAAACAAATGAGCATTTTCCAGTACTGGATAAGTCCTGGAAATTTATGATTGTTCTTAAATGTCATGGAAATTTGATCATTTTTTTCATTTATCCAGTACTGCAGGTTGCCTAGTTACAGTAAATTAGAGAGAAACGTTCCAACAAGTAGGTTCCCATGATACTCTTGGGAGAAGCAGTCTTTGTATGCCGCCAATTCAGGAATGTTATCTAAGACAGAAAGTGCAGTACAGTAATGTCAAATTCTGTAGGTGGCCGACAGGCTGGCACTGGTTCAGACAAACTTGTGCGATTCAGCGAATGGAGTTGTTCGCCTATATTTTAGTAAAGCAGTGCTTTTTTAATTTTGTGTATGAGAGATCAGCTTAGCTCAGTTGGCTAATCTGGTGGTAGCCACTGTGTGTGCTGAACCGTGGAGATCTCTAGGTCCCAGTTAAATTCCCATCGC
Source organism: Anneissia japonica (assembly GCF_011630105.1). Classification (NCBI taxonomy): domain Eukaryota; kingdom Metazoa; phylum Echinodermata; class Crinoidea; order Comatulida; family Comatulidae; genus Anneissia; species Anneissia japonica. The sequence continues at coordinate 820 of NW_022698464.1, forward strand.
TGAAATACAAGTTATAATAGTGCACCGTCTTTCGAATGAGACGTTTAAGCCGTTGGTCCTGTGTGCATTGATAACCCATGTGCACATTAAAGATTTACATTTAAAAGCCCTTTATTTTATAGCGAATTATTTTTCGGAAGTTTACAATATCTAAAAAAAAAAAATGCCTCTCAGCAGCCTATCGGATGGTTAGAACCCTGTCATACGTTAACATTTGCTGCATAGTAGATTATAAAAGTTTATGTAGGCCTACATCATTATAAATGTCCAAATACAGAGATAACATTTATAACTAAGGCCTATAATAATTATTATGTCAGGCCCCACCCATTCTCTTTAGGCCTAATAATAGACCTAATATCATAATAATACAGTAGTATGATGATGTGTAGAGAACTATAGAGCATACCATTAATTAATAAAATTCAGTATCATAAGTTTACACAAACATGTATAAACACCTAAATACGCTTAGACCTATTTAACGTCTTCACAACGTGCACCTATGAAATGCTTGTCAACTTCGCCACAGCTGAGACAGTTGTCATTCGCTGAACAACAACCCTGGACAGGCGTGTACTCCACCCCGCGCCACCACAAAATAACCAAGTTATTTGGCGGGCCGGTACCACAAAAGCACTGACCCGTTTAAGCGATGAGATAAGACCATTGTTGTACACGCACATTTTTGTGTGCCGAGGAGAGTATTCTACTCCAGTTCAGCCCTGCCTTACTTTACCGGTACTTTCACATACTCATGGGAAGTCCTTTGCTTACCAACAAATTTTCAAACGTGTGAGATAAACAGAATTTCTCACGAGCATGAGTAAAAGAGACAGATCCATCGCCTCTGAGTTAGTGTTAGATAAAACTTAATATACACTCAACTAACATGCATTTAAAAATAAGTACAGCATACATGTTTTATAATCAATCGTAAAATCGCCGATATTTTACTTTTAAGTGATATAATGGGTCATTGAAATTTGAAAAATTTGACCTGGAATGTCCTGGAAATTTGCTTATAAAAAAAGTACGAATCCTGTATAATAGTAACACTGCAAAAAGTAAAGCATTTTCTTTCACTATTTTTGTTAGTAATTTTATGGTGAATGATAATTGTGAAATAAATTAGATTCACAACATTTTATGAGCAGAGGTTCATATTACATTAACATTTCATCTGTTTTTTTAAATTTAAGTGTACATTTTATTTAGCTATCATTTTATTATAGTAGTATATGATTGAAAGAAAGCAAGAAAAAAATTGTGTCATCTACTGATAACAGATTAGGGTGTGTCAGGAGTGTAGCACTAAAGTTAGGTACCATGTATTTCAATAATGCATCATAAACATAGTTTTATAATAAAAATAATCCACCTACCTTTTTCAAGACCTGTGAGCAGAAATTTTTTTTGTTACAATGGGAAAATTAGAAGTCGGGAAAGCTCATCTCCAGCCACCTGTGAATCAAAATTTTCCCGGGGAGGACCCCTGACCCCTTTAATTTTAGGGTTTATCGATTCATGGAAAAAAAGAATACTTTTTCAACTACTCATGTTTTTTATGTGTTTATACACACGTAATAGGCGTATACTGTAATAGAAATGAGAAATTTTACCTGACCGGCTTTTAAAAGGGAAACCTTGAATTTTGAAGAACCTAAAAGTCTTTAAAAGACACTTCAGAAGCCGGGGGAATTCATTTCCTGCATCTAGGAATCATAATTTTCCCGGAAGACCCCTTTCCTCTTTTGGGGTTTAACGACAAATTCAATCGTTTTTAAGAGGGGAAAACCTAAACTATTAATGATTTAAAACTCATCAAGAGACAAAGACACCGCAGAAATGAGGAAAGCTCATATCCTGCCTTCTAGGAATCAAAATTTTCCGATCCCCCGTTCTCTTTGGGGTTCATTGCTTCAAAATAAAAATATGTATACAATAGTGGCGTAGTTACGGGTGTGCAGCCAGTGCAAAGCATAGGGGCCCAGGACATTTAGGGGCCCATTCATAAACAGACCTAAAAAATAATAATTTTAATTTCCTTAATATTTTTGAAGAAAAAAGCTGCCAGCATGTCCCTCAATATTAATATTCGGTTTTTAAAGAGTAATTACTGATTTTTGTGTTGAATTCAATTCAGTGGTGAAATCAATTGGGCCCCGGTAGGACCGACCTCCTAAAATTGTAAAAAGTATAAAATACATGGGGGCAAAAAAGGAACATTCAAATTTAAGTCTAAGAGTACTATAATCATGAATTTTCTTACCTATCAGCCCCAACCATGGTGAGGCTTAGGTAGTCTTTACCCCTCACCTGTGAAAAGTCCTCTCTTTCCCGTCTATTTCGTATTCCCTGATCCGTCACTGCAATTGCTTGATTTTTTATGTGCCACCAATTTCCTTGATTAGTTTTAGAACTGCTGCTAAAGCTGAATTTGCCCCGGTCTTAAAATAGTTACGAATCCTGTTATCATTAGTATTTATTACTAGCCTTTGGGAGTGGAGGGGTAAAAGAAGCAGTTCTTACGATAAATTTTCTGAGAAATTTAGGGAATTTCCTTATCACATCAAAGTTCCCGACAATTAATCTTGCACTGGGGTCCTATCGAGCTCCCATTAGATATACGCTGCAAATTTGACACCCTTACTTTAAGAACATTTAAGAATTGTATTTAGTTACCTCCTTTCTTGATTTTTTATATATTTATTTGTTGTTTATTTTATGTTGTGTCTGGACCTCTTGGGAGACCAGTACTTATGTATTGAAAGAGTACTTCCAGAATAAAAAAAGATTTGATTTGATTTGATGATATCGCACCTAGCTACGCCGCTGGTATGCAGCTACTCG
>NW_022698465.1:0-986 GCF_011630105.1 Anneissia japonica
ATACTTATATATATACATATACTTATATATATATGTATTATATATATGTATATAGGCATATATATACATATATTATTTATGCCGCAGGACGCGAGTACAAGACGAAACAAAGAAAGCAAACACCGAATTGGATGGAAATTGTCATTTTATTCAATGACGAAAAACAATTTAATATATAGATAACCAAAACGTGTAATGGGGCAACCACCCACTGATGTCGTTATATTAGCTAAACATTTTATAGAGTGGGAACATAAGGCTGCCCCTAAAGATTAAACATAAAGAGTATATAAATATATAAGATAAATATAGAGAATGACTATATAAGTTCAGACTGTTACATTCGACATACACCTGACACGTGATCAATACATAAATACTTCAATGGCGATTACAATATAAATCGTACATGAAGAGATGAAGAGTGGTAAAACAATTTAACAAATTAAGCATCAAATCAATATACCTAAAAACTAATCAATTGCTAACAACCTGGGTGCACGCGCACATACCTAGTGCACTGATAAATATGGAGGAAGCAGGGGAGGTTGGCGGGAAAATCAAAGTGGTGTGCGAGGCTTGGAAGCAAAGCAAAGAGAGGATTCACATGTCTAATGCAAACTATTAAATTACCCCTCAAACCAAAACAAATATAGCGCCTCTACATAATTGTCAAGTATACGATCTCCCACGACATAAATTCATTTTTCTCTATTTTTTCAAAAAAATGTGTTTTATGCCGCAGGACGCGAGTACAAGACGAAACAAAGAAAGCAAACACCGAATTGGATGAAAATTGTCATTTTATTCAATGACGAAAAACAATTTAATATATAGATAACTCAAAACGTGTAATGGGGCAGCCACCCACTGATGTCGTTATATTAGCTAAACATTTTATAGAGTCGGAACATAAGGCTTCCCCTAAAGATTAAACATAAAGAGTATATAAATATATAAGATAAATATAGAGAATGACTATATAA
>NW_022698466.1:0-1080 GCF_011630105.1 Anneissia japonica
CAATTAATTAATTAATTTCCAATATTTATAGCTCTGTAAACCGGAAGAAATATATCTGTGATTCGTACACCAAACCTCGCGATTGCGAAGCTCGCACGCGGGTCTCACTCTTCCGGCAACAAACAGATATGACCTACATTGACCTAAATGTTGACCAATCATAATCAAGAAAAGTTTGAAAACCGCAGTACGTACCGTGTAAAAGTCTACTTTCAAATAGTGCTGAACTTTTGGTTATAAAAAACACCTTTATGTACGTCCTATTTTGGTAAACTTTTAGTATGTTGTTTTACTTAAGTTTATATTTAGACCATAAAACGTTTTGTTGCAATTTTGTCCAGTCAAATCCGTATTTCCGGTGGACTATATTGAGGGCCCATGATAATAATAATAATAATGATTTTTTTTAATTGAAAAAAAAAATGCTACCTGCAATTTCTATGGGACCTTTGAAGCTTGGGCCCCGGGAATCTTTCTCCTGTTCCATCTCGGTGGCACTGCTGGGGACACAAATAATGTATAAATCAAATAGGTAATAATATTATTAGAATGATTATTATCATAATTTAAATATTAATCAGAATTAGAGGGGTCTCGAAGTGTAGGGTGCACGTCTGTACAACTTAAGGGCTTACACATAGTGGAGCCAATTTTGAAGCTGCGTAATATCGTGTAGGTAGCTGGTAAATCATATCACACACACACACACACACACACACACACACCCACACACATACACACACACACATATATGTATATATGTACATATATATATATAGATTAAAAGGCAAAATACTGAAAAACAACAATGCTATGGGAAACAATGGCTGGATCTCAGTAGAGATACAAAAATGATAAGCAACAGCTAAAAAGTAAACGTAAGTAAACAGCCAGAAATAGAACCAGAGCCTTCGGACAACACTAGTCCTTCCTCAGTGGCGAGTGGGTGAGGGTAGAAAAAGCTACCGTAGATGGTATAAAGTGAGAATTTCATGCAAGCAGGATTGGAAACAATATGGTGGGTGAGATTAGAATAAACAGCCTAAACAAGTAAACAGGAAGGCCAAAACTAAACTTTAG
>NW_022698467.1:0-1117 GCF_011630105.1 Anneissia japonica
CTATGTATAATGTATATATACATATAATTATAACAGCGGGAATGGGTTGGTTTTCCAGCCTCGAGGTTAGAGTTTCAATCCCTCGCTGTGCATTTCGCTTGTGTCTTTGAACAAGACACTTTATCTGCATTGCTTCTCTTCACCCAGGAGTATAAATGGGAACCTGGTGGGGTTACCTGCTCCTGTGCTGATTACCAGCAGGAACACTTTCACTACTTATTTTTATGTCCCCTGTTAAATATTGAATGGGAGTGACTTATAAAAAAGTACTATTACACCAGACCCAATGTCATGAAAATGTACCAGGTATTTAACACAAGTAGTAACAAAGAGAAGTCTAATCTCGCCAATTTTGTTTCGAAAATCATGAGCTTATTTTAGTTTTGTACATTCTGTTGCGAAAGTTTGGTGTCCGCAACTCGCTATTTATATTTTTCTGTTACCAAGAAGCTGAATGTCCTCTCTTACCCCTAAAGGGGTCCGTTTAGAGAAATAAAGTCTATTGTCTATTGTCTACTTAGCATGTGGGCCCAATGACCAGGGAAAAAGAACTTTGTAACTGAAAAGGAAGGCGCCATACAAGTTACAAGATATATATGTTACCCCAGTTACGATGAATCTAGGTATAGTGTTCTGAAAATAATACAATGTAGACAACTTGTTGGCAATACAGTGGAAGGTTATTTAATGATCGAACATATCAACATATATCATGACAAATAGTTGGATGGTTCATCTATTATCACACAACATTTCAATAAAACTATCCATACTAATAAAGGCATTCACTTGAAGTTCAGTATAGACTAATTTATATACCAGTATAGTACTAAATCCTACTTAAAACATAAAATAATCATTTATAATTAACAATAATAAACATCATTAGAGTATCATAAAGGTTTCATTAATTATAATTATAATCTATTCTACTATTAAAGTATTGTTTAAAATCAATACCACAATACTATGTCAACTTATCTTACAGTTAGTTTCACTACTAAATTCTATGCAACAGTAGCAAACAGTTAATGACTTTAACAGGCCTGTTTCCATGGTAACCATGCCCAACATCTTCATTTGACCCTGAACACACAGGTCCAGATACACTACTGCA
>NW_022698468.1:0-5154 GCF_011630105.1 Anneissia japonica
AGGGTGACAGTTAATTCAAATTAAGAGAAGAGCTGAGAAGAGGCAGCTCTAAAATTCTGGATGCCATAAGACCTACCAAAATGGCAGAGCACCAATGAATAAATGAGGCCTAAGCCTAGTTATTAATATCAGGTATTAGTAATCTGCATATTCTTGACTAGACCAGGTTAATTACATGTAATGCCGAAATGATTATTTATTATTATTATTATTATTATTGTTATTATTATTAATTATTATTATTATTATTATTGTTATTATTATTATTATTATTAATTATTGTTATTATGTTACTAAAACCAACCTGTAGGCCTACCCTAAGGGGAACTTAGACAATCGAGGAATTAGAAAACAATTAAAAAATCGACGTTATTAAGGGCCCCAAATAACAGAAAAGATATTCCCCTTGGGCTAGTCATTAATTATAGGCCTAGTAAATAGTATACAAGGCTTAGGTCAAGGTAATTAATGCTGAAATTATTATTATTATTATTTATTATTTGTAATTACATTACAGGGATAATTTGGTCAAGTTCAATAACGCCGCCGAATGGTACATTTTATTTATTTAATAATATTTCTCTTATGCACTCTATTTTTTATTTCATGCTTTAATTTTTTTCATTTTTTTTTTTCAAAATTTCAATCAACGTCTATATGTAAAGCGTGACTGTTGGTGTCAGCCTAGGACCCAAGGCCTATACTAGGTAGGACTTAACTTAGCCTGTAGTTAGGCCCATTGTTTATCCTCTTTCTCCCTAGCCTCTGGTATTACTGTACCTATCAACACTTTATAAAAGGGGGTACTAGCTGTTGTTGTTGTTGTAGATATTATACTAACATTTAATAAACATCCAAGAAGGTCACAGTTAGTTACACACGTACATCCCATAAATCCGTAAGATACCATAGGCCTACCGTAGGTAAACATAAACTCGAGCGTCACGACATTGCGAAGTGTCTGCCGCTCTTGTTCCTCGTATCGAACTTAGTCGAGTCAATCCGAGATGGCCCGAGTGAAGTTTCATGCAAATGTTTCGTACGGGAAAAAAATCGCCATCCGCGCGGCTGCGCTATATAGCAATAATAAAGGTGCTGCTCCTGTTCGTTTGTTTACTACGGAAGCCCGTTAGTGTCAACAGTGAATAAAAATTTCAAATCAGTTAACTGGCGGCCGCCAGATAAATAAGTGACGGCCGCCAGATAATTATGTTGCAGCCTCCAGATAATTATGTGGCGGCCGCCAGATAATTATGTGGCGGCCGCCAGATAATTATCTGGCGGCCGCAACATAATTATCTGGCGACCGCAACATAATTATCTGGCGGCCGCCAGTTAAGTGATTTGAAATTTTTATTCACTGTTGACACTAACGGGCTTCCGTAAAATACACAGAGCAGCTCATTCTTCTGTTATTTAAGTTCTTTGCCTAACTTCACAGCCAGATTCCATTGAGAATTAATGTTAGAAATTCCACACCGACGCAATTTTTTCCGCGGCATTTTTCTGCTGAATGTCAGTACATGCTAATTAAATGAAAAATATTAATAAGCAGATTAAATATACGCCTAATAATTATAAACATTAGGCATTATTGTATGCGTTCATATTCAGTATTGTATAATGCATTACCACAACATTAGAGGTAGTACTAATTAAAAACGTGCATTATTATATAATTAAATTAGGCCTCTATAATTTAAATTCATAAAAAATGTATATATTAAATTCTTATTCAAAAATTACCGAAAAATCAATATACAGCAACCGATTTATCACTACAGCGCCTACATAGGCCTATGACCAAAAGATTACCGGAAAAAAAACAAACAAACAAAAAGAAACAACAAAAAAAAAACTCACAGGCCTATATCGCTTAGCTTAGACCTAGTATGTCGTAATAAATTCTATTGGGTTATTACGTTAGTGACTTCATCTGCTGCAATGGCGTTTCATACTTTTGGCATTACAAACCCGCGACCGAAATGATTGAACATCAGCTCCCATTGTGACCAATACTGCTTGGGATTTTTTGTTAACTTTTTATTAAATCTTGGAATTTTTGGAATGAAATTGAATTTTGTTTCTTCATGAAGACAATTTAAAAATGAAGAAATACTAACACTATGGGTCTGACAGTTGTGAATAAGCGCGGTTGTTCCATTGTTCGAAATAAATTGAAAGCTTTTTTTTTTCAATTCTGATTGTTGTTTAGTGCCATCTTCATCCTTTTGCAAAATATAGTGAATTTTAAGTTGAACCTCTTCTTGTGTCCCATTGGCGGATATGCTGTATGGTTCAAACAATGACATCTGTGAAAAAGTTGAGCAAGAGCATTGCAGCTAGATGCCAGGGTACGGTCTTATACTTTGCAATTGACAGTCGTCCAATCAAATTCATCACAAAATGATCAGCTTACACCTTTCGAAAATAGAAATTAAAAATCAACTCTATTTTTTCTATAAAAGAACAATAATACGACGATTGTCTTGTCATTTCTTATTTATGATTTTAATTAATGTAAGACTCTATGTGTAGGCCTATATATCGCCAATATTTTGCGAATTTTGGGATTTTTAAAACTATCTTAGCATTTTTTAAAAACAACCTTGGGAATTTTCATTTTTCCCAGTGGTCATACTGTCAGCTCCACCCACCATTTTTTTGGACTGGTCCCCTCGACTCCTTCGAAAGGGTTCTGAGCTGAATCTTATATGCTCCTATGGCATTTGCGTTGCGAAATAATAACAGAAAATCTCTGTCTGCCGCTCTCTATTCTGAATTTGCTATCAAAACAAGGAAGTGTAACCGCTTATTGCTGATTGGCTGAAGAATAAGCAATCACTACTCAGTACTGGAGTAGCTGAAAATCGTTGTATGTCCTTATTAATAGGTCCATGGTGTAACGTTATCAGCCTTCGTTTTCGTAAATAATGTAGACTAGTACACGATTTCTGCTTTGACTAAAAACTTACGTGAGCGAAAGCATGTCAATATTTAGAAGCCGAAACTCGAACAGTATGTATATTAAATATTTATTGTATAGAAATGTCGAAAGCGGTTTTAGATAGGTTACTTAACAGTGCTGCGAGCACTGTAAATACCAACTAGAGGAGTCTTGTACACAGTACCATATAACCATAGACAGTGATATACGCCCTCACATAGTCGGGTTATGATAGACAACAGTGAATAGCTAGTCTCAGCAGTTTATAGTATTAATTAGGCCCGTTATGTGGCTAAGCTAAACATACATAAATACACACACACCTTCACCTACCCACCTCCCCTTCCCAACACCAACCAACACACACACATTCATTCTCACACTCGCCTTTCTTCCATCGACATTAAACCAATATTACCTTGAGTCAGTCGAGCATGAACTTTATTAATTGCAGCCGTAAATATAACCATTGTAAATTACACAAAAGCCTGCCAAATACTGTATAGAGAAATATTTGTACCAACGATTTAACGATTTAACGCCGTACCTTCAGGCACATAAGCCTAATATTGCTGACTCATAAATTAGTATGAAATATAGAAACGATATCTAGAGGCACTGCTTGGCGCTACCTGTTAATAGTGCCGTGTCTAGGGGATGCACAGGGGGGAGCATGGCCCTCCAGAAATTACTCCCCCCCCCCCGGCATTGTGTACCCCAAGACGCTCCTCACCCACCCAAAAAAAAATTCACGGAAAAGTTGTTAAAAAGCACCTAAAATGACCTAATTTTTTGAGTTAGGTCCCCTCAACTGATCATCGAGCATGTCCTCCTCCCCCTCCCACCTTCAGATAACTGCATTGTTGTTTGTCTTCTCAAGACAACATGACTTCAAATGAGACATACGGATGCATTTTTGTTAATTTGCACAAAGTAGTGATATTTTTGGTATTTGGTAAATATTTCAGTATTATTTTTACATTATTATTTTTTCCATACCGCAAGCGCTACCTAGGCCTACTGTTCAGTCCATACGGTAGCCGATAATTCACCACTGATTAAAATTCTTTCAAGTTTGTTTATGTATACTGGTAGTATTCGTCTAATTTATCAGCAGTGGTTTTGTTATCATTTTCAATCAATTCTGCCTTAAATATTTTGAGTTGATTTACATTTCTTTCTTGTCAGCAGTCTTGATCATCAAGAGATTTGGTTAATCAATGATAGAAATCAAATTATTAATGATTCTGATGAAATAAGGAAATATTTAAAAATGTTAATTCATTACTTAAAAGTATCAACTAACTGATATATGTTTTCACAGATCTATTGAACTTTTACTACAATAATAATAATAAAATTACTTAGCAGGCAATTAAAGGTAGTTGATATAAGTTAATTGATAAAGAATATGGTTATGTTATTATATACATATTTGTTACCTAATCACTACTGTACTGTAGCTGAAAATTGTTGTATGTCCATGGTGTAACGTTATCAGCCTTCGTTTTCGTAAATAATGTAGACTAGTACACGATTTCTGCTTTGACTAAAAACTTACGTGAGCGAAAGCATGTCAATATTTAGAAGCCGAAACTCGAACAGTATGTATATTAAATATTTATTGTATAGAAGTGTCGAAAGCGGTTTTAGATAGGTTAGTAAACAGTGCTGCGAGCACTGTAAATACCAACTAGAGGAGTCTTGTACACAGTACCATATAACCATAGACAGTGATATACGCCCTCACATAGTCGGGTTATGATAGATAGACAACAGTGAATAGCCAGTCTCAGAAGTTTATAGTATTAATTAGGCCCGTATGTGGTTAAGCTAAACATACATAAATACACACACCTTCACCTACCCACCTCCCCTTCCCAACACCAACCAACACACACACATTCATTCTCACACTCGCCTTTCTTCCATCGACATTAAACCAATATTACCTTGAGTCAGTCGAGCATGAACTTTATTAATTGCAGCCGTAAATATAACCATTGTAAATTACACAAAAGCCTGCCAAATACTGTATAGAGAAATATTTGTTTTAACGATTTAACGCCGTACCTTCAGGCACATAAGCCTAATACTGCTGACTCATAAATTAGTATGAAATATAGAAACGATATCTAAAGGCACTGCTTGGCACTACCTGTTAACAGTGCCGTGTCTAGGGGATGCACAGGGGGAGCATGACCCTC
>NW_022698468.1:5182-14159 GCF_011630105.1 Anneissia japonica
CCCCCCCCCCCCCCTCGGCGTTGTGTGCCCCAAGACGCTCCTCACCCACCCAAAAAAAAATTCACGGAAAAGTTGTTAAAAAGCACCTAAAATGACCTAATTTTTTGAGTTAGGTCCCCTCAACTGATCATCGAGCATGTTCTCCTCCCCCTCCCACCTTCAGATAACTGCATTGTTGTTTGTCTTCTCAAGACAACATGACTTCAAATGGGACATACGGACGCATTTTTGTTAATTTGCACAAAGTAGTGATATTTTTGGTATTTGGTAAATATTTCAGTATTATTTTTACATTATTATTGTTTCCATACCGCAATCGCTACCTAGGCCTACTGTTCAGTCCATACGGTAGCCGATAATTCACCACTGATTAAAATTCTTTCAAGTTTGTTTATGTATACTGTAGTATTCGTCTAATTTATCAGCAGTGGTTTTGTTATCTTTTTCAATCAATTCTGCCTTAAATATTTTGAGTTGATTTACATTTCTTTCTTGTCAGCAGTCTTGATCATCAAGAGATTCTGGTTAATCAATGATAGAAATCAAATTATTAATGATTCTGATGAAATAAGGAAATATTTAAAAATGTTACTTCATTACTTAAAAGTATCAACTAACTGATATATGTTTTCACAGATCTATTGAACTTTTACTACAATAATAATAATAAAATTACTTAGCAGGCAATTAAAGGTAGTTGATATAAGTTAATTGATAAAGAATATGGTTATGTTATTATATACATATTTGTTACCTTGTAGAAGTGGTTTGGTGCAGTAGGAACGGTTTGGTTTCCAAACCTCAGGTCGGGGTTCAATCCCCTCGCTGTGCATTTCGCTTGAGTCATTGGGCAATGCACATTATCTGCATCGCTTCTCTGCACCCAGGAGTATAAATGGGTACTTGGTTGGTAGGGTTAAATGCCAAAATGCGCTGATGTAGCTGCTGCAAATTTATGGAATACTCTCCCAGGGAGCATGAGTTTGTGTTATTAGGATGTTCTAAAATTATAATATTGTTATTATTATTATTGTTAATGTTATTGTTAGTATTATTGTTATTATTATTATTATTATTATTATTATTATTATTATTATTATTATTATTATTAATGTATTTATAAATACGTTTTCAATCGTTTCCATTTTAAATGACAGTGATGCGTTTGTCTGTTCCACTCAATAAAATAAAATTACATCGTTCGTCTCTCTTCGCCCTACTAGTAATAATAAGTCATATTTTTTTACTATTTGTTAATAATTGATGATACGTTTTGATTAATTTTGAAAGGACAAACGAACGATGTAAGAGTGACTCAGTTTTCCCTGGCCAAAGTATAAAATATAATTTTATATTATTGAGTGGAAGAGACAAATGCATGTAACTCAATGTTTACCAAAAATAACCCTTGCAAACTCATATAAAGCTGTGCTAAATTTTGGTGGGCGAGCACCCGGTTTTCGAAGCTAATTGGTTGCTTAAGGCTTAAAGTATTTTGATAAATAATAAAATTCTGAACCATAAGGGTTGACCGTTCCAGATAACCATTGAAGGCGAGCTGGTATAACAATGTGATGCTCCACTGACACATTGTGTCTTACCAGGATTTGGACCCAGGATCTTAAGAAGGCAGTCACTTTAACTTACAGCATCACTACTTGAATATTGATTAAACGATATAAAATACATTTGCAATATAGTAACATCACAGACAAATATTTGACACGAAAGGCGTATGGTAGTAGTGTGACGTCACACACAGGTCAGATTAGAAAAAACAGACGTACCGTACTGTACCATCACACAAGCTGACGAATGGTAGTCATGCCTCTCAAACCAATGTCGAGGGTTCGATGCGTCAGTAGTATTTTTCAGGGTCTGTCTCTCTATTCAATCGTATGTTTAGACTAGAGGAATGTTAAATGTTGAATATTATATATAATCGGTATCTTTATTCAAAAATCTCCTTCATAAAAAATACATTAGTAGCAAAAAGCTAAATTGGCGTATTTTGTACAAAGGAAAACAAGAACGAGAAAAAGCAAAAACATCACATTTATATTACAGTATATTTGCTTTATGTTGACTAGGGTAACTGTCCAACGGAGAAGGAAGGCACTTTGTGACATAGAAGGAATGATGTTGTTGCTGTACTAGTTATTATTACATTAGAACACCTATTAAGTGGATACTCCCGGGACCCCAAAACGTGTCCCCTAATATGGTGTCCCTTGAATAGGGTACCCTATTCGGGGGACACTTACTAAACATTTGAAATTGTCCCCTTAATGGGGGTTTTTGGCATGATTTCGTACAATGATGACATAGTTACGATAATGACATAGCCTCTTTGTAATTATATTTTAATTGGTCTAATGAGTTAGATTTGAGTTAAATTATAACAATAATGTGCAATATGACTGGTGTGCTGTGACATAGCTTCATGCAGTAGTCATATTATTATGACGTCAAGTATTTGGCATCCATGATTGGTTAATTAACATAGCATTTAAAGATTATTTTTATGTGATTAGTTAGTTGACTGATAACTTCATGGGTTTAACTTTCTGAAAACCTTGATTGAGGTGATTTCTTGACGTGCATTCCATTCTATTGAATTAAAAAAGATGCAGTGTTTACCCGGCTGTAAGTTGTGATCGTGTTCATCTGATGTACGGAATTATGAAATAGGAAATACGAATTATGCAACAAAGGGTCATATTTCGAAAGCATGCAACTACTTTACGGTTGATAATTTGGTATTATAAATAAATAAATAAATAAAAGCTGATATTTATATAGCGCCTAACCAAATAAATTTTATCTATGGTGCTTCCATCCGAAAAATTCATTCCATATTATATGCATGGTTTAGTAGATTATCATTGTGTGTTGAAAGCAGGGTGTTAGAATAACAGGACTTGAGATAATGGAGTCGCCATTCTTCTACTCCAGTTTTCTTTTTCTTTTTTCTTTCTTTTTTTTTAATTCAACATGAGTTCTCTTCAGTTTGGAATGTAGAGAATCAGCATGAAGCCAAAATTAAGATATAGTGGTAGTGATTAATGCACATTTGCGATTTCGATCTTCCTAGTCTTATTGTATTTTTAAATAGCCTGTCATTCGTTTCCATTTTAAATGACATTATTATGCGTTTGTCTCTTTCACTCATATTAAAGGTATATTGCATATTTTTTTTCCGGAAATGATTAGAGTCACTCTTACATCGTTCGTCTTTCTTTGCTTTCTTAGTAATAATTAGTCAAATGTTATACTATTTGTTAATAATTGAATTTACGTTTTGATTCATTTGTGCAAATGTTAACTCAATATTTACCGGTACCTACAATAACCATTGGAACAACATATAGTTGTGCTAAATTTTGGTCCACGAGCACCCTGTTTTGAAACTCATTGGTTGCTTAAGGCTTAAAGTATTTTGATAAATAATAAACAATATTCTAAACCATAAGGGTTGACCGTTCCAGCTAGCCATTGGCGGTGAGCTGGTATAACAATGTGATGCTCCACTGACATATTGTGTCTTACCAGGATTTGGACCCAGGATCCTGAGAAGGCAGTCACCTTAACCACGACCTACAGCATCACTACTAATATTGATTACATAATATTAAATACAGTGGTAATATTATGGTAACGTCACAGACACCTATTTGGCACGATAGGCGTACGGTATTGTGACATGACACACAGCGCGAATTTTCAAAATAGGCGTACCGTACTGTCGAGGGTTCGATGCCTCTATATGTTTCTTTATTCATGAGTAGCAATCAATTGTATGCTTAGAGGTAAATACTGTATATTGAATAGTGTATTTTCTTTATGCTAAATATGGTAGCTATCCAACTTAGAAGTAAACCATTTTGTGACACGGAAGGAATAATGTTGCTGTAATTGTTATTATTACAGTCATGTGTGTGTATCTTTAAAATAACACGTCATTTCAATAATTCTATTAATCTAAACTTGAGTTTGTCAGGACTCGGATTTTAAGTCATCAAATAGACCTAAGATATTTTCACATGATCTAAATTTAATTGAATTGAATGAATTAATGTCTTGTTGTCAATCATCTTATAGTCTCAAACCGGTACCGGTCGATTCCAGTGATCGACTAAAAATTTTCGTAAAAATATGCTTGCATAAAGTGAAAGGTCTTTATTAGAAACGAAATCACGCGTTTTTTGATACTTTTTATTGACAGCAACAATTATAACGTAACACACAAAATCTGCGATATAATAAATAAGTACTTTGTGCCAATTATCTTAGAAATTTTTCGTGCAAGAAAGAAACTTGATGATACTTTCCCGAATGATCTTCAAGATTTACCAGAAATTGTAGAAAATATCATTTGGCACCTCGATGGTAGAAGTATTTTGAGAGCAAAACAGGTTAGTGATGCCATAAATACTGGAAGTGATAATATAATAAATACTAGCAATGATGATTCACAAAGTTGCTTTAATTTGTAATTTTGTGTTATTCAAAATGGAAAACATTCAATATTATACTATTTTTCTATTGGTCTGATAAATCAATATATCTAAAAACAGAAGTTTATTAAATACAACATTTTAAAAATATGTACTAAGGTATGAGATTCAGACAACAATTAGTATAAACTTGAGTGTGCCCACCATTCTCATCTAGTCTTGTGGGTCAAAAATCAATGTAAAAATTACTTCTCTAAATGACTTTTATGAGTTAATATATTTGTCAATAATGCAACTGGATAGACATTTATTTTACTTGAAAAAAAAATACACTTTGCCTTTTACAGGTATCTCATAGTTGGAAAGAAATAGTTGAACGCCTTGAGCAATATTATCAGTTATGGCGACATTTATGTTTACGCGACATCCACAGGGCCTCTCTGATAGACATTATAGGCTTCAACCCCTTGTCGGACGATTATCAGCAAAAGGATTATGTTAATGATGATGCAGACTTTGAGGATTTGTGGAAGAACGTCTACAGGACCTGGAGGACAAGCCAAACCTTAAGTCCTTATAAACAGATATCCTACAAACTCACAGGCGTCGAGTATCTGAATCCACTGATACAAGTTTTACAAATTGGTGAGTATAATTCCAGCCAGTGGCAGCGTCAAAGTAGAGGCGAGCTCAATTTCCCTGCTCTGCATACTCTATGCACCACTGCTTTTTAGTAGGGCCGACCAGTTAACCTCACTTCTATGGACTACGGATCAAATCATAACAGTTCTTATAGAAGACAAAAACGTAAGTTGCTCAAGAAATCTGATAATTGGAAATTGGTCAATTAGGCCTAATTCGTTCAGTAAGGCATGAATTAATCAATTAGAAGTTTGGAAAGTGTCGTTTTTATACATTACACAAATCCTGGGCTCTTTTTGGGAAAATATATTATTTCATAAATAAGCCGACCGAAGATTTTCAATATTATGGGTGACTTAGGAAACAACGCAAACTAACATTTGAACCACTTAGACTTGTTTATACTACTACATTCCTTTCGTTGTTTTTGTTAACTATTCTCGACAAACCATAAAATTATTAACATTATCTAAAAAGCTTTTTGTTTATTTATTTATTTATTTATTTTTTTTGGTTTTTTTTAGGAACGTATGTGTATATTCTAAGACGACATGACACCATGTTATCTGTATGGAATATCGATACCGGTCACCGAGTCGTATATTCCCAAGAACTAAAAGGCATAACATATCCCTGTAGACCATCGCCGATGTTTTCATACTTGCAGAGTAAGGCAATACAATGATTTTTAATTGGAAATTTATTATTCAAAAGCCGTTCTACGTTCATTATCATACATATCATCACTCACCAAAGCCATTCACAATTTTGAGAAGTCAATATGGCCAAGGCGATTCACTCTAATGATAGCGGCAACCATAAAGGAGCATAGGCCAGTAATAGAGTACTGGCTTTTTATTAAGTTTTACAATGTGTATAGAAATAGTCTATATAGAAAGACATGTTGATTCTTCGCAAAAGAGTAGGCGATTATCTCCCATGACGAAGTACTGGCTAACTCACCACCGGTAAATACTGGCAAAGATACTACAAATACAACAGAGACACGCATAGCAAAAAATAAAAATGAGGCGGAAATTGGTCCCGACGTACGCGGCGCACTTCTCTTTTTATATAATGCAAGTTTTCTAACTTGATCCACACGTATAGGGCGCCCTTCTGTTGTTAAGTATATGCAGACCGCGATTTTTTTTTCCGTACGAAACATTTGCATGAAACTTCACTCGGACCATTTCGGATTGACTCGACTAAGTTCGATACGAGGAACAAGAGCAGACACTTCGGATTTATGGTATGTACGTGTGTAACTAACTGTGACCTTCTTGGATGTTTATTAAATGTTAGTATAATATCTACAACAACAGCAGCTAGTATCCCCTTTTATAAAGTGTTGATAGGTACAGTAATACCAGAGGCTAGAGAGAAAGAGCATAAACTATGGGCCTAACTACTACAGGCTAAGTTAAGTCCTACCTAAGAGGCCTAGGTTCCTAGGCTGACACCAACAGTCACGCTTTACATATAGACGTTGATTGAAATTTTGCAAAAAAAAAAAAATGGAAAGCATGAAATAAAAAAAAAGTGCATAAGAGAAATATTATTAAATAAAATATACCATTCAGTGGCGTTATTAAACTTGACCAACCTTGTAATGTAATTAATGTTAAATAATAATAATAATAATAATAAAAATAATAATAATTTTTTTATTTTTATTTCTCTAATTCCTCGATATAGGTCTAAGTTCCCCTTAAGGTAGGCCTACATGTTGGTTTTAGTAACATAATAACAATAACAATAATAATAATAATAATAATAATAATAATAATAAATAATCATTTCGGCATTACATTTAATTAACCTGGTTTAGTCTTGTAATCAAGAATCTGCAAATTACTATGCCTGATATTAATAACTAGGCTTAGGCCTCATTTATACATTCATTGGTGCTCTGCCATTTTGGCAGGTCTTATGGCATCCAGTATTTTAGAGCTTTCTCTTCTCTTAATTTAAAAATAATAATAATTTCAGCATTAATTACCTTGACCTAATTCCTCCATTGTCTAAGTTCCCCTTAAGGTAAGCCTACAGGTTGGTTTTAGTAACATAATAATAATTAATAATAATAATAATAATAATAATAATAATAATTTCAGCATTAATTACCTTGACCTAAGCCTTTTATACTATTTACTAGGCCTATAATTAATAACTAGCCCAGGGGGAATATCTTCTGTTATTTCCCCTTAACGTCGATTTTTTAATTGTTCTCTAATTCCTCGATATAGGTCTAAGTTCCCCTTAAGGTAGGCCTACATGTTGGTTTTAGTGACATAATAACAATAACAATAATAATAATAATAATAATAATAATAATAATAAGAAATAATCATTTCGGCATTACATTTAATTAACCTGGTCTAGTCTTGTAATCAAGAATCTGCAAATTACTATGCCTGATATTAATAACTAGGCTTAGGCCTCATTTATACATTCATTGGTGCTCTGCCATTTTGGCAGGTCTTTTGGCATCCAGTATTTTAGAGCTTTCTCTTCTCTTAATTTGAAAATAACAGTCACCCTGTTTCATTTGATCAAATGCCCCGAGAAACGCGCTTTTCCTTACTCTCTGTGCTTTCCCCAGAAAGCGTATATTTTTTGTAGTTAGGCTTAGGTAATTATGCAAAATCCAGACCTAACTAAAAAATAAAAATTGCCACAGTATATGTAACTTAAGTTAAAATAACACTTTTTTACTCGTGCAGCTCAATCAAATATTATGTCATTTCAAACGACCCATTAGTATTAGCATGGTAACATCAATGTTTTTAAAAAAATTAGACAGCTACGTTCTCTCAGATCAGAAGTTGTTGATGACCTTTTGACCTGAATTCTGCAATACTACGAGATTTTCGGGTCGATTCAGCCGAGACGGCCCGAGTGGAGTTTCATGTAAATGTTTCGTACGGGAAAAAAAATCGCATCCAGACCATAGTGCTATTAAACAACTAGAGTGCTGACAAGATGGCGAGGCAATGCAAAATTATGTATGTGTACCATCCAAGATGGCCGTCGTAGTAAAGGCCACCTTTAGGCTTAGTATACATATTATTACCATAAATAAGCCCTCTGACTGACTATTATTTCATTAATGATAAGGAATAATGGTAATAACAAATTATTAAACTATCGTAGCCAAAACGAGGCCAAGTGGAGCATCTTATTCAAAAATGAAGTACCAACCCTTACAAAAATGTCCTATAGGATCCTATAAGAGAAAATCCTATAGGAATCTTATAGATTTTTCGTCACATCTATAGGATCCTATAGGATTATTTCAATAGATATCCTTTGGGAATCCTATAGGAATCATATAGGAGTCGTATAAGTATCCTATAGGAATTTTAATATGTTTCCGATAAGATTTTTAATGAAATCTTATAGGAAAACTGCAAGATTTTTAAATGAAACAAATAGGAATATTATAGTTATCCTATAGGAATCCTACAGAATGCCTAAAGGAATCTTATAGATTTTCTAAAGGAACCTTATAGAATCTTATATGAATTATATAGGTATCTTATAGGAATCCTATGGGTTTCTTATATGAAATCTATAGGAATCTTATAGGTATCTTATTGGAATCTTATAGGAGTCTTATATGAATGATATAGGAAGGTTATACATGTAGATACCTTATAGAAATCTTATAGGAGTCTTATATGAATTATATAGGACCTGTAGGTATTTTTAGGAATCTTGTAGATATTTTTTAAGACTTTTACATATTTCTTTCTGGGATCATATAGGCGTCTTATAAGAATCCTATAGAACTCTTTTAGTAATTCTAAAGATATCTTAAAGAAGTCCTATAGATTTCCTAAAGGAATCTTATAGAAGTCTTATATGAATAATAC
>NW_022698468.1:15933-20572 GCF_011630105.1 Anneissia japonica
TGCTTAGGCGAAATTTGATTGGCTAAATCTATGGCAGCCATCTTGGATGGTGCACACCACAGCTCTGCGTATTTCGAACTTACAGTTAAAGCGCTCTAGTATTCCTATTATATCATAATGATCCAGACGCACACGGCGACCTCCTTTTTCCATTAATGGAGGAAAACGTTATCACTAATCAGAGTCCGGTTATACGATTGTGCGCTTAGCTGTCTGTCATTTTATTGTTTTGATTTATTTAATGCCTACTGGTTGTATTTTATGGATAATGGCAACGATTTCCAACTCTACAGAAGGAGATTATGTATTCACAGTTGTGTAACACTGGCATAAGTTTCTTAGATCCAGCCGGACGCGGCGCCCCATCATTTGTATTCCCACATTGCATTTCGGTGGAACAGTTTTCGTTTCTTTTTTATTTCCTGTGGTGAACTCTATCTTATGTTTCTAGTATCTTTGATACTGGAAAGTTTCTTCGGTTATGCTTGGTGTGTTCCACACACCAAGAAATATAATCGAGTTTGCAATGATCATTGAGAGTACTCGTTGCTCCGATAAGGCCAAAAAATTGTTTGTTTGCCCTCCTCCACCCGCCCCTAACTCATTAAAAAAAACAGGGGCGGAAAAACAAAAAAACTTAAAGAAATGGGGGTTTTTTAGCTTTTTTCTCCACAATATAAAACAAAATTCAGTGAATTTATCTTTATTTTTTGCCATATGCTCTACAAATTAGTCTAAAGATGTTGTCTGATGTAGGATTACCATTCTAGGACTCTGTGAGTTAGGCCCTATTTTTATTCCATCTGATGATTATAAGCTTTTTCCACTAGGCTCTATTTATCGTTTTTCAAAAAAGGAAGGGCAAACAACCAATTTATTTTTTTTTGCCAAATGATTTGATTCTAATTCAGATCCACTCTGCAAGTTTTCCAAGCATCAAGAATTGACGCAGCATTCACTCATACTACCGACCAATGACTATTCTGTCCAGTGGTGGGTATTTTCTGATGAAGAGTTTCGTGTGGCAACAGTATTAAATCTTGGATATAAACATGTTATGGGGTAACGATAGTATCCTTTTATTTCCGTTTTTCTGACTTGTTTAGTTATTTTAACATTAATTGTACCAATCCTAATTAGCCTCCCCAAAGGAGCGAAGCGTAGAGTTTTTTGCGTGTGTGAATATTCTAACTTTTATTTTAATTAATATTTCATTAATCAAGAAATTTACTCTTTTACCACGATAACTCTAAAGTTTGGTTAAGTCCTATTGATATTTCATACTTGAAAGAATGCAAGATGGAAAAATAAGAAGACAAGGCCTATTGTTTTTGGTACTTATGAATATGAATGTGAATATGCTAATTTCTCATTTGAATAATTAATATTTCACTAATCAGAAAATGTACGCTAGTTACCACGATAATTAAAATTTGAAAAGTCTGATTGGTTTCCAATTAGCACAATGCAAGATGGATGATAAAGTGATGAACCCTATCTTTGCTCATTTGCATAATTAGTATTTCACTAATCAGATAATTTACGCTAAATCCATCATTTGCCATAAAAAAAAATCTAATTTTATTAGTTGAACTTGTAATAGTTCTTCATATTGTCGCTGTAGCTGTTGTAGTAAATCGTTTGTTAGCACGATAACTAAAGTTTGTTAATTCTGATTAGTTTTAAACCCCCACTTTCAAAGAAAAATCAGACGATGGGAAGGCTACGCTTTTAATGCGCAGTGTAAAAGAAGGAGCATTCTTTAGTTTTATTTTAAGGCTAAATTCGACATTTTGTATTATTTTTTTCATATCAATCTCTTAATGAATAAGGTTTTCTTGTTGAAATTGTTGAACTATCAATTTGATAAGCGTAGATATAGAATTGAACAGACGAAAAGTTTCCTCACTTACCAATTAACGATACCAGTAAAAAAACAGTAACAACAACAATAACTGGTTTATTAGCTGTAATGCAATGTAATGTAACAATAATTGTACTCTATGGCAAATGGAGATTGCAAATAACCGTTGATGATTTTACATTTCAGAGTCTGGCACAACCTGTTAGTAATCGCAAGTGCAGATTGTATTAAAGTTTATATTCTTGAAAGAAAGGAGAATGAATACAACTTTCGTTTAAGAAATATGACTAAAGAGCTAACAAAGGATTTGCTTATTAGTCGTAGTTCAGTCATTGTTTGGGACAGAAAATGTGTGGTAAGTTTATTGAAAGATTTGTCAAAACAGGGAGGCCTGAAATGTGGAGTAATGAGATTTTAAAACTGAATAAATGATTTATCCTCATGTTTTTTGTTTTGTTTTGTTTTTTTTTTGTGCAGGGGCGGTGAGGTTCATGGCTGCATTTATTTCTATACACTTTTTTTTTAATGAGAACCTGTACAATTTTGCCCAGACACAGTATTCTAATTTTTTGCCGATTTCAGGCTCAAAATGTTCTTGTTTTGTTCTTAGATTTACACACTATACAAACGTGGAAAATTATTATTGTACAGCATATACTGTACTGTATTATCAGGGGTGAAATTAGTGGGGGAGGGCCGGCCCTGCCCCCCACCCACCTTATAGAAAATTTTTTTAAAGGGGAAAAAAAGAAAGCAAGAAAGAAAAAGAAAAAATTGATCGCCCAAAAACGCCTCTGAGGTTATTTTCGGACGTCTAGAACACAAACATTTCGCCGGGGCATGCCCCCTGACCCCCTAGGGTAGTATTATCTCGATCGGCCCACTTTCGGCCATCTCTGGATCCCCCCTGATTATAGAGGTTATTACATACTGTAGTCACACCTACTACAAATAAGGTACGGATAAGATATGTTGGTTTTTCTATTTGGCATTTTACCTCAGCCTCAATTTGTTCTTATTTTGTTCCTGATTTTTTGGCAATTTCAACCGCAATTTTCTTACAAAAAAAAAGTGTATTTCTTGTAGTTGATAAAGGGGCCAGTGTCTGTTTGCACTTCTTTACTATGTTTTTTTTTTATATTTCTCTTCTAATCAGTTTCTGGTAATCCGTTTGGTAAATGCATGAGCACATAACACTCACTTAAAAAACCCACAACTAATGTGATGTTCAAACCATACAGTTTGTAAGCTAACATATATAACGCCCTCTGGAGTAGAGAAGCGAATAAAATAGTTCAGTAACAAAGCGTTCTATTGGCTCAAGCATGTTCTTTTGTTGCTCTGTTTTACACAACATAGTACAGTAATTATCAAAGAACATAATACCTAATTTTCCGGAAGCACGCCTATTTTAATATTAGAATCTAAGTAGTTTGCTTAGCCTAAAATTAATTTATTTAAATTATTTTTTTTATCAACAGTTTCCCTTAAGGTACTCCAACCAGTTATCGATTGTGATTTATGATTTGGATGACCTTCAACCTCAAGTGTTTCAAGTGTCACATGGACCATCAAAAACAACTAATCAAAAACACATGACTGATATACGTATATTTGGTGATTGCATTTTATTCACAATTGACGAAGGTAATAAAAAAAAAAAAAGTTCAACGACAAAATTAATTATTTAAAAAAAATGTATATCTATTTTTATAAGAATTAAAGTTATTTTTGTTTTAAATGATTTGCAAATGCAAACATAAGTGCTTACATTAGGGACTTTATTTATTAGTCAATAGATGAGCTGTCTGAAAACCGTATAATCGTGACGGTTTTAACAGAGTTTGTTTTACTTTCAAAAAATTATTAGAGTAATACACAGTAAATTTGAAGTTAACAGTTAACTTAAGTTCTTTCTCAGAATTAACTGTACTTTAATTTATTGTTGTTTTTGGCACTGGTTTGGAATTTAGCTTTAAATTCATTATTATTCTCTGTTTGTTCTTACTACTTGCTCTTGTTGCATTATTCTGGCTCTTATACTTTAAATCCTTATACAGTACTGAATTTCTGTCTGTTTCCTTTTTAATAACTCAGGTATATTAATTTTCTGTCTTTCATTTAAGATTTGCTTATTATTGTTTTCTCAGCCTAATTACAAATTTTAATAGCAAGTGCATGGTTCTTATATGACTTTTCAAAATGAATCTTTCAGGTTCTTGAATTCATATAGTAAGTAGGCATATAACTGATTCATTTTTTCATCATATTATTGGTTAAAGGGATCCTTATAATTAAATTATTTTCTTTTGGCCTAGAGCTATATGGGTCATTCTTCGCTAATGTGCCATTTTAGAGGTTTAGAAATCATGAAAAAAAAAGTTTCACATTTGTAATTCTTTTATTACACATGTCACCATTATGCCATATAACAACTATAATAAACATTCGGCACGATAATTAGGGCATTTTAAACGTTTATTTAAGCATTCAATTTTCAGTGCTGTAACATAGCAAATATTTCAAGAATCATCTCCATCACTTTTTTTGTGACGGAGATGATGATATAGACATAGATGTGAATCTTAGTAAATTTGAAAGATAAATTGTATTATTTAAATATAGGATAATACACAATGAACAAACAGCTTTCGAACAACGTAAGTCGTATCAATTACCATTTTTATTTTATAGCTGTTTTTGAGGAAAGAAAACATCAAGAAGTCATCTCCATCACAGTAAAATTGTGATGGAGATGACTGTGACGGAGATGAG
>NW_022698468.1:22240-45522 GCF_011630105.1 Anneissia japonica
ATATATATATATATATATATATATATATATATATATATATACAAACTAATAAATAAATAATAACAGTGCTCAAATACGAACATGTAATAATAGTATCAAGCATAGCTCATCAACAAAAGTTCCTTTATTTCAGTTGTATGAATTTTATTTACTATGATTTCCCAGCTGCGACCTACATACTTTTCTAGAAAGTCATCGGGGTTAGATCTTCGCCTATAGTTCTCTATGTGTATGATACTGGCCATGATAGCGAGATGTTGCAGGTTTTCGAATCCCGCAAGAGAGACATTTTTTCATACAACTGAAAAAAAGCAACTATTTGTTCATGAGCTATGCTTGATACGATTATTAAAACATGTTCCTATTTGAGAATTTTATATATATATAAGATGTGTATAAGAGACAGGCAGTAATTAATGCAAGCAACTACAATTAGGTTTGAAGCAGAGCATATCATTCATGAATGTAAAACGATAACAAAGCTTCTTATAATGCTTGTTAGTATCAAGGTATGCAAACGCTGGAGTGTTAAAGTAAGTTCGCTCAACTACAGACGATGGGTTGTTTGCGACCTCTAAATTAGCTCTTTCCTTGGCCTCAATTCAAATTTCGAGAGTGGATTTCCCGTACGATTAAAAATCGTAACGGTACTGGGTTTGGTATACAGGAGGTCGTGCTTCGAACAGGTCATTCCATTCATAGAAGAAGAAGACTTTTGATGGAGAAAGTGTACCTATTAGCAAAGGTTTTGGCCAGATCAACCTAGGCAAACCTTTGCTAAAAAGCAGACCAATGTAAACATGGACCAGCATAATAATAATAATAATAATTATATATATATATATATATATATATATATATATATACTTACTGTATTCAATACAATTACTGTAAACTAATCAGCTCCAATAATTTTAAAACTATTAACTATCCTTAAATAATCAAACAGTACTTTAGGCCTATAAAACGGGTTTTTGTATATTCTTGATTTTTTTTAATGGCAAGTTTGCCTTTAAATATTGAGATATTTATGAACTGTATAGATATCGTTACTCTATTCATATGTGTATATATAGGCCTATGAAATGTAACTCGAGAAGAGATAAAGTCTAAATCGTGTTGCAGTAATTTCCCCAACTTACTGTGAGCTATACTTGATACGATTATTACAACATGTTGCTAACTGAACACTTATTATTTACTGTATTGTGTTCGTGGTGCTACGCAGCAATTTGATTTGAATATTATACTTATGCTTTGCTATATGTAGTTGTTATAGAAATACAGTACTTGAATCTATAGAAATAAAATACTATTAATCAGAATACTGTATTCACTTCAGAAGAATTTATTTACTTTGTACAATATCAAAACGTGGTTCGCTCTTACTAATACAACATAGGCCGCTGTTTGTCACTGCTTTGGTACAAGCAGTCTAAAGGAATGCCAGCGAATTTGTAACCTTCCTATCAGTATTTATTAAATGTTAAGACAGGCATACACACTGCAACGTACAACGGTCGTACGAAAGTGAACCGCAAAATCCATCTCAGCAATCAAGTGAGTATTTGACGATGCGACGTCGTTTGCTGACTGTCAGTGAGACTCGTTAATAATAATCAATTGCTCACACTTCGTCGTGTTGCGTTCTGCATATCATTGAGTCGGCCAAGGACCGCCAGGCAGAAAGCCCAGCTTTTCTGGCATAAGGACTGCCCATAAATTATTTAATTATAAAAATTCAATTCAGTTATGGATATGAGCAGTCAATTAGTTTATAATTTCTTCGTTTATACTTCATTATTATCTGATTATGTTCAGATAAATCCATGATACTGTATTATCTTAAATTATGTTTTAGGTTAAAGAAACTAAAAAAAAAATTAGAAATAAGAAAAAAATGTGATAGACGTAAACCAATTAAAAAATGTTAATGCTGATCAAAAAGCATACCTACTGATAAATCATACAAATATTTCAAAAATATGATGTTCTTCTATATACAGTAAACTGCAATTGCATAAGACTTCACATGTGCATGTGTTCACGCCGTTTGTTGCAAATATGTCAAAATTGACTTTTCCAGACCAATAATCCAACTTGTAGTTTGAATCGCACATTCTCGTATCAAGGTCAATAAACAAACATACACACCACATAGGTGTATGTTGATTGCCCTTGGATACCACTGGATATGCGCAGTTCAAACCATGAATTGGCTTATTGGAGCATGGCCAGGAATCTCTCACAAACCCTTTTAATGGGGAGCTTTCGATGGCAAGATGCGGTAGAATCTTGAAAGTAATGTCACTAAATTTTCATCTGCGCATGCAAAAACGTTGTCGTCGAGTGGATTTTAAGCAGAATTTGGCGAAATCTATGTTGTGCAGAAAACGTAGGACGGTCATGGATGAGTGAATGTTTTGTAGAGTTGCGTCGTCGCGTAAATTGAAAGCTCCTTAATAATGCACGTTTATGCTGTCGTTTTACAAAAACTTAGCAGCAACAACATCCACCAGGGCAGCCTTTAGCATATTTATTCATTTCGACTTTACTGGACTATTTTTTCATACAGGCTAAAAAAAATCCACGCATGTTAAACTTAGTGGATTATACTTCGCAATGTTCGTCAATAGTGGCTAACTTTACTGTTCCACTAGGCCCCGCCATATGGATGTTGTTGCTAAGATCCGTAAAACACACGTGCATTTATGGGCGAACGTATATTCATGGTACTGTTCTGATTGGTCAATTGTTAAGTTTGATTGACGCTCCGGAACGGTTCATTATACTGCTGTTCCCACTTATATAGGCTATATAGATAGATTTTACCAAGCCTGTGGCTAAAACACAGATTGCCCGATTTTGGACATACATGGTCTGTCAAATCGTAGATACATTCGGTGAAAATTTCAGCGATGCACGTTAGTAGCACATGCTCGGGAACTGTACGCCATATTTAGGCTTACAGTATGTAGCGTCCTCTCTCAGTGGACAAAACAAATTGACAAAAAATGTTCACTTATTTGCATAAGTTCAGAACAGAAGAGAATTCCTTTTTTCGTTATAAAAATTTATGCAAATAAAGTGAAGTGCGTGCAAGCTAACTGGCTAATTTGATTCCTTACTGTCGGTTAGGACATTAGTTTATCGAAAAAAAAAGTTCACGCTAAATTACTTGATGTCAAATTACAAGATACAATGCGCTTAGATATGTAGACTAGGAACTTGATCAACGACTTTCTTCCCCCAATGGTACCTGGTGACCCGGTACCAGCAACTCTCGTCGTCCACCACAGGGGCTGTCAGTACCAGTACACCAGGGTGTATCCTCTACCTCGTCTCGGATAATGTACTGGGTTCTTTATAGTGCACACGAGCCATTGTGTACACTGGGCCTACGGTTTATAGTCCTTATCTGAGGAACCATAGGCAAAGCGTGCCGCTCAAACCAGAGCTGATATTATGGCTGTAGGTTGGGGTTCCCCTACTAACCGCTCAGCCATTTAACTTGCCATCAAAGCATTATTATACCACGAAGGACAATAAGGTGCCTGGAATTCTTAGTACTACATTTTACCCTGACATACATTCTTCTCCATCTACGATTAAACAACATTAGACAATTCAAATTATTTATAGTACTGGATATGGAATACAACTTTTATAGTATCCCTTTAACTCCTATTTAAAGAAAATATTTTTCATCTTAGGTTTTAATCAAATGAATTAGCTGGTTACAAAATTTGAATACATTCGGGAAAAAACACTAGTTTTGATGTAAAAACAAGTATCTATTTGAGAGAGTTATGGGATACTTAGAACCAGCCAGTCAGAAATTTACCAACGGCTTAAAGAAAGCTTTCCCTTGATTGTTTAACAACTTGCGTTTCTTTTTCACACCGGAGACCTCTGGGTCGGAATTTTCTCTTTCCATGGAGTCATCACTTTCTTTCAGAGGGCGTTTACGAACATCATTCTCGTTATCGGACGAGCTGAATGTTGTGTTGCTGTCCAAATTCGAGAGAATCTTACGGCTCTGGTTTATATTTTCGGACACGGTGTTGTTGCCAGATGACTCGAGCAAGTTAGGTGTGGCAAAAGACTCAGTTGTTGAATCTAAGACGACGGTTGTATTTAACTTTGACGTTACCAAATTTTCATTCTGTAAAGTTAAAATATTTAATGTATATTATTGTAGAGAGCAGGACTGGTTTGACCGACAAATTTTTTGTCTGAGCTCTTTGTCAGGTCTTTCCTAACACAGCACAAGCACGCCGACCTTTATCTTAAAACATTCCATCAGCTGATGTGGTGTGAACCTGGTGGTAGGTTACACTTAATGTAGCCATGTGTGCAAAAATATTTATCTAAAACAAATACTGTAATACTTACATCTTTTGAACTTTGACGATTGACACATTTTGCGGGGACACACAAACAATTGTCGGAACAGCCATTCCCATTTTTAACACAACGGCACTGTTTGGTTTTACACAAACCTTTACATCCACACCCACCATCCTACACATGAAATCAAGAAATGGAATGTGGATATTGACCTTTGGCATAGTCATGTAAAGTTGAGACTATAGTATAAGTTGATTAGATGTGCTTGTTGTTAATCATGTTTTTCAATATATTGTAAATGTTTTTATGACTAAAATGATATGAAATCAGTGGCTAAGAATTTTAAATAGAGGGGCCCAGGGAGGGATTTTACTGATAAAAGATCTATAATAACTAAGCCCCAAGCCATGGTTGGGGCTGCTCCCACCCACCTTTAATCTACTACTGGATATAATATGATAAATGTCCTACAGTCCATATCAGACACATTCTGCTGTTATGTATCAACAAAGCTCTTCTGGATCAGGGTGTTAGATCAAGCACCCTATGGGTAGGGGCTCCTATGGGTCAGAATCCCTGCAGACCGTCCCACAAGAGCGCATAGGCGTTACGCCACTGGCAAGAGGACCCAAATTCAATACATGCATCCTTGGCCTCCATGTTACTGGCCAGCTTACACACTATCCCAGCAGCTCAATCCAGCAGTCTATTATAATAACAGTTAAACCTAACTCGAATAATTCGATCTAACAATTTCTAAGTCAATCTTATTTTACATGCCAAATTGTTGTGTTTTCCATTAATTAACAATCCGTAAGTTGAATAATTTTTCAATGTCAGTTTGGATTCGATTTAGGCAAGTTGAACTGGGTATTCAGAAATTCCTTGTTTATTTAAAAAAAAAAGGCTATATTTATATAACTCACCTTTGGTAGGGATACCTTCTTCTTAGTCACTTGTCTTGAACGTCTAACTATGGGGGTTTCGTGCCAGTCTGAATCAGAATCCATGAATGAGCTTTCCTCTTCTGAGCTAAAAAGTGTTTGTAGCTCATCAAAGGTGTAATGTTCTTCTTCTTCTTTGCGAGCTGTTGATTTTTTCTAAATAAAGGAAATTAACAAACATTTTGTTGAGTTGTAGTTCTTGATATTAATTTTATTAAAACATACAATAACAGGCAATATTTAACAAAAATTAATGCTAATTAGCATACATTTCTATAATAAAAATGGAAACTTAGATAGGGAAATTAATTCAGTGGGATCCACTACCCTACAAAAACATTATTCTACTATGATCCTATTAAATACTGTACCCCATTTTAAAACAGAGCTATGTAGCAAGGGTAGGAACTTAAACCCACATTCATAATCCCACTGTAACAGACAGAACTATGCATCCTGGGTTAGGGACAAACATTTAATTTATCCCCTTAATGTACAGGTGGGCAAAGTGGTCAATCAGGTCATCCATGCTCAGAGATGACCTGATTGTGTTCTGATCACCGGTCCAGTCTGTGTGTGTGTCACATGATTGGTGCTTACACACACGTCCTCTGCGATGGGTGCCGACTTAGTGGCGAGTTGCCGAAGCATGTCTCGTTTCTGTCGCCGATGAGAGCTACACTCAATGATTAAATAAGGGGCTATAAATCGCAAAATATGGTAATTTTTGGTGATTTTTAACTACTTGAGCGTGATTTTCTGGGGGGAGAGTGTGTGTGTGTGCATAAGTCTGCATAAATTATACAACTGAAGCAGTCGGCCTCGGATGATTCCACTCAATGAATAGCCTGCTTACCTATTTAAAATCATATTTGTTAAAAATTATGTCGCACTTTATACCTTATTAGGCTTTTTGACTGGCCTTGGAGCTGGCGATGGTGTGGCATCAGGCGAGGTCATAGCAGGCATCAGGTTTATTCTTCTACCATGGTAGTTAGCAAGTGTCAGTTGCTGTTGGTAAAGGTGACACAATAAATTAAGCTCTGTCTAGTCTATCAAATTTTCTTCGACAAAAAAACTCTTTGTATGCCCATATATAGTCATGATGTGCCTATATAGGGTTATGATGTGATGTCATCATAACCATAGTTAGGCATATCTTTACCTTTTTCAAGTTATCGTTTTCATTGGTGATAGTTTGTAGCTTTTCGTGAAGACCATGCAGATCGCTAATTTGTTTTTCCTGTAGCAAGGAGGAAAAATAGATATTTTTTCTTTCAATCTTAATTTAGAATCACATATTTATAGAGTGAACAATAATTTGATTGATATAAAAAAAAAAACATAAAGTACATAAAAATTCTATTGGAATTTAGCCTCAGAGTGTGTAATTGATTTTCTTCGGGAAAAAAAGTGTTACTTGATAGGAATTGAACCTAGAATCCTGAAATTGAAAGGAAGGCACCATAACCACAACTCCACAAGGAATAGTACTACACACCTGGAAATGCAGCCGATCTAGTAGTTCCTGATTAGCTTCATTGAGGGTGGCACCAGTTGTTGAGTTGAGGTCTCCAGCCTGTGGCAGCTGTGTCAGGAGGTACAGTATCTGAGGGGGAAAATTGATGAATTTATGATCTGTCACAAAATCTGAAAAAGCCTTCAAACATTCAATTAAAACACTGAGGAGAATCAAATGAGTTATCACCTTTTTACAAGACACGTAAAGAAATTATTGTCATTTGATTGGTAGGTTAAATATCATGACTTGTAACTTCCACCATTAATGGCAAAAATAATCAATTTTTTGGTTTGCATGTAAATTCTTCATGTAAATTTAGTTTAATTATTTGTCATTATCATACCATCATCATATCATCACTATATCATTATGATATCATCACTGACACCATCATTATCATATCATCACCATATCATCACCATATCATCATCATATCATCATATCATCATCATACCATCACCATTAGCAGTGGTTTTTAAGGTCAACTGTTTATCAGTCAATCACAGATATTCCTGACATGGAATGACAAATACCAAGTAAGAAGTACCACATCATAATATCATCGTAATATGTCATCATCATTATTATAATTATATTCTTATAAATATTCATATATTTCAATTTCACAAAGCAGATCGACTAATCAATGATTCTTTTATTTGAGTCATAGGCCAATCAAATTACCTTTTCTTCATGGCTCTGCTGTATTTTAGTGAGCCCCTGTTGGTGAGTCTTCTTCACCTCCTCCATCTCTGACTTGGCTTCACAGATGGCTTTGGTAGCTTCATCCAATGATGTTTGAAGATCACGTACCTCACCAACACGAACGCTATTCTCCACCTTAGAAACAACAGCCTGATGGAATACAATAATAAAAAATAATTATAAATAATAAAAAATATAATAATAATCATAATAAAATAATAATAATAATAAATTCATTTTTATTTAAATCAGCTAAATATTTCTTAGTAATAATGAGCAGTGTTCTCTCCGGGCCCTTGAAGCGTCACCGTACTGACTTCACCGTAGGACTTCACCGTGACGCTCCCAAGCTGGCTGTGAAGCTTAATGCATCTTCCGTGACGCTTTAAAATATCGTCAATAAAATAATTCAAAATAAACAATGCTGTCCATGTATCCTAATTTAAAGAAGAGTGAGTGTGAAAATATTTTTAAACACAAAACAATGCTATCTTACGATGTTGGTTTATCAGCCAAAGTTCATGATGCTTGACCCTCATCCTGGGGAGAACACTGATGAGTATGATAAAATAGTCTGGCAAAAGATATGCACCCTTATCAAATGCCCGCTTTAATCTTCTTTTATATGTACTTATTACACTAAAGAATAAGTATATGTTTTTGGTGTACAATAAATAAGACGAAGGCTTGTTGATAAGCACTAACAAGACTTGATTTCCGTATTCTTGCTTTACCAACAGTCTTGACCAGAATGAACAAAAATATGAATTGTTTTAAATATTTTTTTTTTATCATTGTAACTAAGGATGTAACTTACAGTTTCCATCAGCCACTTGAGGGCACACTTTGCCTCTACTATGCTGGTTATATTTTTCCAGCGGCTCTTTTCTTTATCATCTGAAACAAATGACAACAGTATATCAAATTTTTTTTCATACAGCACTTCATTATAATGCACTGCTTTGACAAATGTTAAAAAGCAAGTTTTTAATATAAATTCACATCCAACAACTTACTAGATATACAGGAATTTAAAAAAAACTCTGTAATGCTGAATAAACACATAAGGTATAGAGTTGTTTTTAGTTATGGCTTTTACATTTTAGCTAACTGAGCTAAGCTGCTTTCTAGATAAGGTACTTACCTTGATCGGCATCAACAATCTTCTGTTGCAAGTCCGAGATCTGAGCGTTTCTCACCTGCAAATCATCTTGCAGGGCTTTCTCATTAGGGTGCATGTTTTCAACATTACCTCCATCAGACCCTTTAGATTTCTGAAAATTAATTTGATTCAATAATTACTACATACAAAGAAGAAAGACAGAATCAGTCAGAACCACTGATACAAAAAATCCAAACTCAAAACTCACATTTTCTCATCCATTTAATTGTTTTTCTTTTTTGTTGATTGTTTTTGTTGTTCCTTTTCTTATGTCTCTTATTCATATTATTTGTTTCTTTTATTTAAATTCTTTTGGACATTTGTTGAAAGAGCATCGAGACCTAGTAGCATGTGCCTTACATCCATTTACCATTTTTTGTGTTTAGGTTGGTAGCAAAAGGCATTTTGTAACTGTTGGCAGTGTGTGTGTGTCCAGCCATTCATGAAATGTGCAACATACGCATGACACTGAGGGTAGCCGTTTTTTTATTTAATAATTTTCTCTTGCTTAATATTAATTAATAGAATCTAATAAACAAATAAATAAATCATGTTTTAATATTTTGCTACTTAGACCATGTTTTTGTGGGAACACATCACATATTGTTGCATGGATCAACATAATGTAGATTCTATTAATGAAACAAACACACGTTGGCTACCTTATGAGGCGGTACTCCTTTTGATTTCAGATCAGCAAGCTGCTTGGTGATAGACTTTCTGTCCGTAATGAGTGACGCTAGATGGCGCTTCGCTTCGTTGATACTCACCTGTACTTCAAGCTCATGTTCTAAGAAGCTCTGAAAATGATTTTTAAAGAATGAGTACTCATTGCATTTAAATGCAAAAATTGTAATAAGAATAGTGTAAAATAACTTAATATTAATTAACCAATCACTCAAAAGATTCTTTTTATCATGGATCAATATCTTTTTCTGTTGCTGTATTGGTCTCACAAAACATGCTTCCCTACTGAAGAGAGACCAGTATTATCATTATGTAATATTTTTATAATTTGCATTATCATTATTATTTATATTACTATTACCCTAAAATTAATTTTTTGTATTTTTTTCATTGTCTATGCTTATAATAAAGTTTTCATAGTTTTTCAATCCGTCACTGTGCAATTTGCTTGTGTCCTTGAGCAAGGTACTTTATCTGCATTGCTTCTCTCAAGCCAGGAGTGTAAATGGGTACCTGCGGTGGTTTGAGTGCAGAAATGCACTGATATATTTCATGCAACAAAATACTGAATTTCCCCATAGGCATCGTTCCAATGACAGGGCTAATAATGTAGAAAGACGCTCTTAGATAGCGCGCTCTGTGAAAGCCTACATATTATCATTACTTCACTCCTATTGTAAGACTCATTCTTACCCTTATTCGTTTTCCAACACCCAGCTGGTTGCGTTCATCAAAGCGCCCTCTAGATTCAGCTGCAGCTTTCTGCTTCTGCATTGCTTCCTTGAGGCGCTTGTTAGCTGCAGCCGCCTGGACAACAAAATTGGTAGTAAATGAAAAAGATTAGAAATCATTATGAAATACAATAACCAACTAAGACTCTTTCTTTTCTCATTGGCTAGTTTTAGTGAAACCACCGGTGCCATTTGCAAATACCAAAGTAACGTAACAGTCTATTGAAGTTTATGTTGACATTATTTTAACTTAGTGTTAAAAATAACGATTCTTGCAATACATATTAATAAAAAATTTTAATTTTAAGAAATTGTTTTTTTCACATCCTCTTATCACTCAATGCGCCTATTTGTGCAGTTTAAAAAAGTGCAAGGCAAAGTTGTGTTGTTAGTGATTGACGTCATTATTAAAAAGTATTGCAAGAATCTTTATTATTAACAATAATTTAAACAAATACCAAAATTAACTTGTCTAAACTTGTACGTCACTTGGGTTTCCCAATATGGCGTCAGTGGCTTCACTTTTATCTGTAAAATGATTGGCTGTTGAGCAATCTAGCTATTATAGTAGAGATCAGTGCTTGTAATACATACCTCAAAATATCAAAAAAGTTTTTTTAAATATTTGCATTAAAAAAAAACTGACATACCTCTTCCATTTTCCTTCGGAGGACGTGTTGCTGTTTTGTATGTACACGTTCTAGCTTTGCGTACTCACATTGCCGTTTTCGGTCCTAGAAAATATAAACAAATACTTTACAACAGAAAAATTTCAAACATATTTTCAGGTAATTTGTCAGATAAAACAGAGCCAGCAGTCATTTTTCTTTTTTAATAATAGTACAATAGAACTCTAATTAAGGGGACACCCTCGGTACCAAAAAAAGTGTCCACATAATAGATATGTCCCCTGAATAGGGGTTGGTCATAGTGTTAAATGATATACTTCCCTTTATTTCATGGCTACAAATGTGTCCCCTTAATAGTGGTGTCCACTTAATAGGAGTGTCCCAAAGGAGGGGTTCTACTGTACTAGCATAACTAAAAGGCAAAAATGAAATTGATAATCATAACAAAACTTTATTTCAGTTACCAACCGTCTCGCATCATGCGGGACAGTCCCCAATTTTAAAGTGATTTTGGATGAAACAATGCATTTTGCAGAAACACATGCGTGATAAGAAATTCTATGCATGATGTCTATGCATGATAACGAATTATCACGAATATGTATTTAAGAAAGTATAATACATACTCCAAGTATTGAAATACACGCCGTCGTGTTGGGATTCAATATTTCGACATTAATTATGTCATCATCAGGAAGAAAGAAGAAATTGGTGTTATTAAAATATAAAAACGGTCAACCCAGCCAACCATGTTAGTAGAATCTAGTAGTCACGTGCAGTCTTGTGCGTTCCATTATCACAACCAACTGTTGTTGATTATGTGACTGGAAGCCGGGCCTCCAGGGTTCTGCCACTGACCCCAGGGGCACTGGCGCCCCCCACCCCCCATTCTCACTCTACTGGTGTAGTCACGCATTTCAAATCTCTCAGGTTGGTAACTCTGTTATTTGGCTTATTTTTAATCACCTGCGCTTTCAGTTGCAACACCTCCTTATTCTTGGCAGCCTTCCAGACACGAACCTTCTCGCTGTCGTCCTTCATCTGCCGCATCAACTTAACTCTGGCCTGTTTCATTGACTAATGAAAATTAAAGAAAAATAATGCTACACATTTTAAGAAAGAACTTAAGTAAAATGATAAAACAGCTACAGCAAAAATAATACAGTACTTCCTAAGGTATAAGCAAAGCTGGAAAAAATGCGCGACTGCAACAACGGCGGTCGAAGGTATCATGAATGTTCCAGAGGCATTTCTGGGGAAAACAATTTTTTTAAATAAACTGTTTGGATGTATTGTGTACAGATAACATTTTGTGTTGGAGGCACTTTATCAAAATAATTTTTATGTTTAGGCACAAGCCCGACTTTACACCAAATTCTACACACCAGCCTTTCCTCAGGCAAAAGCCCACGGTATGAATTTTACAAATAAAGGTCTCCCTCTAAATAAAGACCACCTCCAATTAAAGACCACTTTTCTGTACAGTAGACCCAAATTAATGAAGGACATTTATCTTTATTATTCTAATCAGAGATCACAGAAGCTACTAAAGACCATGGAAACGGTCCCAAAAGTGGTCATAAATTAGAGAGAGACCTGTATTTTCAGAAAAAATATCTAATATTGGCTTTGAATTAGGCATATAATGCTGAAAAATTGCCATTTAATTGAAAAGGAAATTCCTCAGGCTTAAGCTTATACTAGGGTAACTACAGTACGAACTAAATTTATTATGTGTGTTAAATTGCTGATACTACTTAAGTTGTATTTGATATTGATAGGTACTGGTGATATTTACATGAATTTCTTTGTTGAGCTTTTCAACTGCTTTCACACTCTGCTCTTTAAACTTAAGCAGTTTGTTTTGTTCCAATATCTTCTTCTTTAGGCCTGTAATCTGTCCCTCCAATTCCTGCAGCCTCTTTCGTCGCTGTTCACTGACTCTATTAAACAAATAGATGAACCAAAATTGAGCAATATTTCAGGATTCTGAAATGGTACATATATATTTTACTTGTATATTTAAAAAGGGCTTTTGTGACCAAGTTTGTTGTGAGAAGACGAAAGGCTCTCAAATACATGGAAAAACTTTCCCAGCAGTTGTAATGTAATCACATAATTTACGTTTGTCTATTAATTTACATATATAAATATACCTATATATTCCTTCTCTAAATAGAGTTGTAAATTGCTCTTAATGGAAGTAGCCTATCAAAACATTTACTAACCAAAAAAGGCATTACATAAATGCTCATTAACATGACATAAAAGGAATAGAGAGTTTATAATATTTTGTTCATAACTCTGTCTTACTTGTTACTGGTGGTGTTGGTTTTGGCAGCATTGAGGGCAGTATTAAGTTGTTCCTTCTCCTTCACCAACTGATTTACCTCGTTCTCAAGTTGCTTAGCATTTTGCTGAAAAATATAAAAAAATGAGAATCGTTTGTACAAAAACATTATAACCTAATAGCCACTCACCTAATGCAATTCTATGGAGAATGCAACACCATGATGTGCAACGGATCGTTTTAATGACGATCCATTTAGACTGAAACCGACAATCAGCAGACAGCGTTGTGTCGTCTACAGCTCACAGGGAGCGAACGTTGGATTTACTAAATTAGAATAGGTGATGGGATGGGAGTAAGTTTTCAAAATTGCAATTTCAGGATTTAAAATTTTGAAAACTGTTACTCCCAGCCCATCACCTATTCTAATTTAGTAAAAAAAAAAATAACTTACATATATACAAAGTCACCAGAGCCCACAGCCAGAGGTTCAAGGTTCCTGAATTAAGAACCGACATGTTTAAAAGGTATGTTCTTTCCAGACTCACTACCCAAAGATGCTGTGGAATCAACATCACTCTGGGAATTCATGAACCGAATGTCAGAAGTTTTCCTTGCTTGAAAATATTAGAATTACAGTTTAAAATATAAAATATTTTAAAAAATGTGATAACTAAAAATAATTAAAAATACACTTCAATAATTACCAAAAGATTTGAAAATAAGTAATATAAGATTAAGGAATTTAGGAAGCTCAGCTGCAGCAATTGTGACCAACCCACATGTGCGACTATGCTGAAAAGAGGTTCTGCACAGTAAAGGAAGATGATGATGAATTTCAAACACTGGTTAGTTTAGCTGAAAAAATGACCTAATGGGAAAATCCTAGGAGGTATTTTGCTTGGCCTTAATGGTTTAGTTGATAAAGTATCTGGAACGGTATCAGAAGGTCTTGGGTTCACATCCTGATAGGGACAATATGTTTCTCTCAAGAAATTATCATTATTAGCTTAATACAGACAAGTCTCACAAGGTCATGTGATTATACAAAACAAGCCCCATTATAATTTAGACACATCCACAACATCACATTACCCCGCCACCACCCACTCACCCCCAGGATTACCCAACGTGACTAAAGTGACATGACTTACTTCATACTGCATTTTCATGACAGCCATCTTCTCATCGCTCTGTCCCATCTTGGCAACAAGTTCCTGTTTCAGTGACAGAGCTTTGTTGAGTTCCTGAAGTTCACGGCCAAGCTCTGCCTGCCGTAGGGTGTGATGCTTGAAGAATGTCTGATCATCAGCCGTTTCAGTTACGATTTTATCTGTGAGTGTGCTTTCCTTCAATTAGAAAAAAGTTTTTAAAAAATTGGTTAAAACTAGCAGAAGTTTCAGATTCCACATGACCAAATATACTTATATAATAACATATTAAAATAAATATAAAATTATATTACAACCTTTACAATATACATATCATTCACATTTTATAACTTTGGTCATTTAAAAAAAATACAGCAATCTGATTGGTCAGTAATTATCCATCTCTTCTTCTGATTGGCCAACTGATATTGCATTGATAATCTGACTGGTTCATATTCAACTCACCTCATTACTGCTATTGGAGTCATTTTCCTGGGCTGACAGCAAGTCAGTCTGTTCCATGCGTTCCAGAGACTGCACCTCCAAAATCTTCTTCTGCATGGTCTTTAGCATGTCTAATTGACCCGCAAACTGTTGTTTAACATCAGTAGTCTCCGTATCCATGGTGACATTCAGCGCATCAATACTGATGTCTGCTTGGACTCGGAGCTCCTCAAGTTTCTGTTTCAGTTTGTCCTTGGCAAGCTCAGCCTGTGTGGATGATTAGAGGAAACCTAAGGTTATATCATGCTAACAAAAGTATACCACTATTATGCATTAATAATACTAGTGTAAATCTAATGTGCCATTCCGCTAAAACCTCCCCTTGGATAATCCTGCTAATAACAAAACAGCATAAACATTTTATGTATATTTTCAACTTGTAATTCAAACCGTATCTTGCAACGTTATATTTTTTTAATTTAATTTACTGATCAAAGGTAAAAGTGCATTACCAGTATGACTTTTTCGCAAAGTACTGTTGTCTGGTCGATAGCCGACTGCAGTTCATGTGTCAGCTTCTGATTCTCAGCCTAAAGAAAAATGAACAATTACAATTTTTAAAAGTAGTTAAATAATGGTATAATAATGCACAATTTGCTTAAATAGTGCATGATTATTTCATATTCACATTTCCGAATTGTTTCCAAAATACACCCAATCACAAAAATATTTACATATAATGCGGTAATGGTACATACTGTAGTTTGTGGAGCATAATCCCACTTAGTGTAAAAGGACACCTCATTATTATTGAGTGATTATCGTGAAAAGGGGGTCTACCGCTTATCGTATTCCATTGAGGAACCCTGGAACACTGCTCTGAAAAAGCATATTTAAAGTTTTGAGAGAGCCATGTCCAGGCATTTAGAAGTGCCTGTTATTAATATTTGCCCACTATGGTAGGGCTGAGGTGAGTGTTTGTGGACCTTAGACCCTTTTACGGAATCTGTGGTGCAAGCACTTCGTGATTAGTTGTCTATCTCAATTTAAACAAGTTACATACTTCCAAGACTTTATTACGCTCTAACAGTATGCTCATATCAGCTGTACCCTCCATGTTTTTTAAATCAGATGGTAGAGCGCCACCACTGTACTGAACCAGTTGAATCTGCAGCTGTTGGACCTGCTGTCGAAGACGAGCAATCTCCGCCTCCTTCGGGTCTCGATTGACTATCGGTTTGTTTTTAATCCTACGAGCTCTGTCTGCATATCGTAGCGTGTTCAGCGTCTCCTCCATGTTGGAGTCCGCTGGACTCACACATGCTATCATTAGTGTCTGGCTGTTACCACCTAGCGAATCTGGAATTTAAAAAATGAAACGGTTTTTTTAGATTCAATCTTGAACATCTTCTTTCAGATGTGATCAGTCACACTTATGTTCATCAGGGTATTCCACTTCACTCTTCAGAAAGATGAAATGGGTTCTTTAATCTGCATATGAGCCAGAGGTGTACACTGGACCTAGACCAGTTGCAAGTCCTCATCTAAGATGACTTTGCTTTTACCACCCAGACCCTGAGCAAGGAGCATCCCAAGCCAGTGCCAAGATCCTGTCGTAGTTTGCGGCACCCCTGCCTGGCGGCTCGGCCACTAGACCCGCGTTCATGTAAAGAAATTTTAATAGAAACACAACCATTCATTCATGCTTTATTTTGCCAAGAAAAAAATCCTCCAACAAATAAAAAGTGAGAAGGAATGACCACCTT
Organism: Anneissia japonica; assembly: GCF_011630105.1. NCBI lineage: Eukaryota > Metazoa > Echinodermata > Crinoidea > Comatulida > Comatulidae > Anneissia > Anneissia japonica. The sequence continues at coordinate 38,622 of NW_022698468.1, forward strand.
TAAATTAACTTTTGGCTTTAAAGTTTGTTATTCTAAACACAGAAAAAGATTGACAGCAAAACAAAAAATTAAAGCTGAATTAATAAAACACAATTAGTGTTTTCGAAAACAACTATAAAATTCTTATAACTTAAATGCAAATTAAAAAATGTTTTTACAAGTTTACTGTAATTTAGAAAGAGACAAAATAAATAATTCTTACCCTGTAAAAGTCTTGTGAGCTTTGCGTCTCGGTATGGGACATGAGCCTTGCGTCCACTTTCATCTCCGAGGGCGCTAATCACATTTCCTAATGCCAACAACCCTCGATTGATGTTCACACCTAAAACAAAATTCATGGGGAAAACACACTATAATATGGACTGGATTGGATTAGATTTATTTGGTTTAAACACTAAGGATAGCCCATTAGCCCATGGAAGTCTGGAAGAAGACTTATTTCCAGTGGGGTCCTTCTGGTGGTGATTGGGCAGTTAACCGGGAGACAATCCCTACTCTTTTCAAAAGAGTGTACTGCGTTCTTTAACATGCACATAGGCCATAAATGCACACGGGACCAACAACTTAAACGTCTCTGAACGTCTTTGAGCTGAGCCTTTGGCTAATTGGTATGGTTCCTGCCTCTTGCATGCCAGGGCCCGGGTTCGATACCCGGCTCGGTGTCAAGTATTGAATTCGGGTCTTTTATAATAACAAAAAACGCTCAGCTCCTCGAATAACCCTGAGGAGAATTAGACGAGTTAAGGAACATGTTTGTATCCGTCTGATGTTTATTTAAGGCATTAATATATAATTTAGCACCGGACATGCTTACAGGCATTGCCTTCTTGGTTTCGGTATTGTACCATAGGTAGTGGAATCAATAAAGTTTATATTAAAAAGTCTCATCAAAAAGATGGTGAGCTATTGTAACTTGTATTTCAGCCCTCCAGCTGAAACACAAGGAGAGGCAGCGATTGGAATTGAACAGGGAACATAAAGATCTCCACGGTTCAGCGCACACACACAATGGCTACCACCAGATTAGCCGACTGAGCTAAGCTGAACTATTGATTACATTTTTTTTAAAGAAGGGGAAATGGTACATACACATAAAAATAACAAACCTTCTCGAAAACGATCTCCTTCCGCGTGGGTCTTCTTTACTCTTTCTGACCCAGCCAGATCAACAAGGTGAAATTTAGCATGCCAGCCGCTATCACTGAATCAAGAAAATTACAAGTTTGATATATGTAATCAGAGTTTATCAATAATCGTGATTACCACAATTGTCTTCATAGAATTGTCTCTCATATAAGCCCCAATAGAAAAAGTGTCAGACCAAATGGGTGTAACACTCATTCAATAGGCCTGGAGAACTTAATCGTGCTTCCAACCATGAAAATTATTATTTTTATAATAACCTCCACCATGAAATGTTATCTGTAGCCTACACTAACATAGACAGACAATAGTCTGAAATGTTACTCAGAAATACCAGGATGGTGTCCAGCGGAGGATAGTTTTACCTCTAGAGTTTTCTTGATTAGATTAAGTTTTTTTTTAGTGTTTAGAATTAATTATCTCATTATTTGAAAGGGTTACATGTTTAAAAGCATTGCTTGCAATTTAATTCCCTACATCTCATTTTCATATTTTGTTACAGACATACGTTAATTTTTCTATTGTAATCACATGTAAATATGAATGTGACTTTGCAAAATTGAAATAGAATTGAAAACTGAATGTTGTGCAGACATTCCGGCACTTTTCCAGACCTGCACTTAACAACATTTGTTGAGCATGAGGTGGATGAAATTTTACCCACCTTTCATCCTTTGCCTTCTGGTCAATGTGAATGGTAAATATGGCGTGAGAACGACTTGATGTAGAATTCATTGCCGTCGAAGCCGTTGTCCTGCCAACAGATCCTTGTTCTAAGCATCTATACATATCTTCAGCACTTTGCACAGTCACTTCTCTCAGGCCAGCTATTCGAATACCGCCCTCTATACTCTCTCTGATAGCAATGTTTTCTTTTTTGATGTTGGGATTCAGAAGATCATGGATATCTTCATTATAAATCTGGAATTAACCATGATGCAAGGACTTAATATTTTGCCCATAGATGACATCATTATGCCCAAATATGGGTGTGATATGACATCATCATGTCCATATATGGGCATGTCAGAAATTTGTTAATTAAAAGTTTAACTTTAATGAATATTTTGACACACACTTACCTCTAAATATGATACTCTAATACCCCATTCAGACTAGCATCACATTGCGATCGGTTGTAGCAATTGCGACACCCAATCGCACAGTAAAATTGTGTGTGAAAGCTCACCAATAGTAGTCAATATGTAATCGATATCACAATTGTTACCCGTTGCGATTGGGTGCTTACCCAATCAGGCAACATAGGCCTAGCCACCGGAGGCCTAAGCCCTAGAATGTAAAGTTTGTTTGTTTTGGTCTGAATGCGTTCGTTGATTGCGATCGGGAGTAATCAGTTTTCGATTACCACCGATTACATCGCAACCGATCGCAAGAGAGTGTAGTCTGAATAGGGTATAAGCATGTAATTCATATGCTCTCAAACACCATCGAATAGACTATATAGGGTGTAAAATATGACATCATCATGAACAAATATGGGCATATCAAAGACACACACTCACCTCTAAATAAGATACTCTAAGCATATATTTCATATCATTATGGTCCCGAACACCATCAAATAGACTAGTTATCACTCTTGGTATGACACCCCTGGATGGATCATTTGGTGCCTGTGATGCCGAGTAGCCACTACCCATGGAATATGTCTTTCCTGAGCCTGTTTGTCCATATGCCAAAACTGTTGCATTATAGCCTAGAAGGAAACATCATAAGCAATGATAAATCTATGCCTTTTACAGCTCTGGCAAACTCTATATGATACTTACATTTACGTTTTCATTTTAGTTAATTTGATTTCAAATACATAAAAGGACTGCATTTTTTTTCATAAACCAAGGAATGCAAATAAAAACAGAGGTTAGGTCACTAATCGCTTTTTCTGTTTGGTTTTAAGGTGGGTTTCAATTATGGTTACTAATAAAGTAATGCATTAGTACTATTACTAAGCTTCATGTGTTGGCAATTCACACACAATCAACTGTACAAACAAAATATGGTTTAACTACTTTCTTCAAATCATAAACTAAAAAAAAAATCACATATGGTAGGCATTCTCCATTTTAAATTAGACAAACATTTTGATTTAAGTATCACTAATACGAAGCTTTAGCATTATAATATTAACCAAACTGGGTTAAAATAAGAGCGGTAGATTCGCTTTGTGGTCGCAAATGGAGTACTGGATCTCAATTAGAAGTTTTAAGGTAGTAAAATAAAAAAGGAATAGTTATGGCAAGGTAGCAACTCATTACCTTTGAAAATACCATCGACAAGTGGTTTAACAGCCTTGGTATAAACCACCTCCTGTTCTGTATCTTTACTAAAGACAAAGTCGTAAGTAAATGCTTTGTTGTTGCCCAGAACAACTTGTTGGTGGGTGCTAATAAACCTTAGGCACTCCTGACATCCATCGTCCGTCTCCTTCGGCACAAGAGGACGTGAACGCAGAGCCACACGCACGGGTATATCTTTCGATTCAGGCATTGTAATGTCACCTAAAAAAAATTTACAAAAATGGCAGTGGTATTATTATTTAGCCTACTACTAGGGCCTATATATTATTGTTTAAAAAAAATTATTCAAGATTAGGAGATTTAAGATGGAACTGAAGTGCATCAATAGGCCTGGCCCTAGTAATAATTCTAGGCCCCTAGAGGTACTAGTGCCAACAAGAAAAAAAGCATTCAAAAGTTATAATAATAATGGGACTCAGCATTTTTTGTTATTCTAACAGGGCTACAGTAGACCTCTAGGAGTCTAGGCCTTCTAGCCTACAGGAGAACGGTTTATAATACATTTTTTTTTATTTTATTGTTTGTTATCCTTCCATTATTATAACATCATATTTAAAAGCAAATAAAATGAAATACTAAAACAAAAATTCAATCAATATTATTATTAGGATATTTTCTAGTTGGTTGCTATATTCTAGTTGGTTGATATATTCTTATGACTTTAATTACAAAAGAGAAACATGATTTTATGATTTCGATTATGGTACATAAATTGAAACATAATAGGCCTATGCTCTTCTTTTTGTTGCTTTTTTATAATTTCGCTTCTAGTTCTACTTGAAATATAGGCAGCTCACTGATCTAGGCCGGCCCTAGGCAGGCCTAACGGAAGCAGGTTAACTCAGCCCCAGTCAACTCGGCATCATGTCAACTCGGCATCATGTCAACTCGGCCCCAAGTCAACTCGGCCCCATGTCAACTCGGCCCCATGTCAACTCGGCCCCATGTCAACTCGGCCCCAAGTCAACACATCTTATATATATATATATATATATATATATATATATATATACATACACTAGGCATTTTTAAATATATATACGGAAATACTTAAATACTACTACAATAAAGTGTTTCTAAAGTCCATATGATTTTTATATGGTATTCTTTTCTTATTTTTATATATACTGTAAAGATGGTTTAGATTTTACCTATTATATAATGATTTATATTACATGTACATGAATATAGATATATTAAAATTATATACATATATGTAATGTACATATTCATATAATGTATATTAAAAATGTATATTAGATATTTGTCCATAGATATGCTATTCGTTTTTTTTTATTATTTATTATCATTAAATTGATATACATATATGCTATATATTTAAATATATATATAAAAAGTATATTTAATATGTCTACAGTATATATATTTATATATATATATATATAATATATATATATATATAAATATATATGTCTATAAATATTCAAATATATATACATAAAATATATATATATATATGATTATATCGTTATTGTCATCATATCGTGTCATTAGTTCTGTTAACCTTTTTATATTGTTATAATCATTAATATTATTTTAATATTATTTTTATAAATGTATTTTTCATTATTGTTAAGTGTTTAAGCGGGTGTAAATGAAAAGAAAAACAAACAACATAAAACAATTTAGTTTTGACATTTTTTTAGTAAATACACTTAAATGGGGGCCTAGTTGAAGTTGACTTGGGGCAGAGTTAACTTGGGGCCGACTTTACTTGGTGGCGAGTTGACTTGGGGCCGAGTTGACTCGAATTCGGCAAGCCTGAATTCAGCCTGAAGTCATATCCTACCTACTACTACTGCTGTATCCTACTACTAGGCCTAGGCCTAACTAGCCTAGGCTAGGCCTATACTAGCAGCTAGCTTTTTAGTAGGCAGGTCATAATCATATCAATGCCTATGCCACTGGGTCACTACACTGCAGGGGGTTGCTAGGAAGGTCAGCTAGGTATGGGCTAGTCTACGCCTAGGCCCTAGCTAGCTCTGCAGATGTTCGACAGGGCCTTCCTATCTCCACTCTCCAGGCTAGCCTAGGTAGTTAGAGGCCAGGCCCAAGGCCTAGGCTAGCTTAGCTAGGATATCGCCCACACCAGCAGTGCCCTTTCTTTAAATTAATATTTCTTTGCCGTTGTAAAACGTTCAGTTAGCATTTCTCTACATAACTTACGATAAGCAAGGTAGATGTCGTACTCAACGAAATGTCTTCAATCATGTAAAAGGAATGAAAAAACGTAACATAACCTCATGATAATTTTACAGCACACACGAAAATCACTAATATTTTGAATGTTCCTCCAATCAATGGAAGTCAGCCAATCAGAAGCCAGTAAAGCGCCCCCAACGATTTTGCCAGTGTACTAGTCCCCGCATAGCAACGCATTGGGAATGATTGATTTGTCGGGTCATTTCAGCCCTGAGTTGTTCACCCAGGGTTCATTCGCAGTGGTGTATGTGTATCTAGCTAGGGGTGCAGGGCGTGGAGAGGTGAGTGCTCCCCTCCATTGGAAATGTTCGAAGTAAACACATTACGCTCAAATAGGGAAAAATTACTTTATTTTGCGCGAGTTTCCCCTCACGTCAATTTTCCCTTTTCCCCTGTTGTCATCCCCCTCTCCACTGCTGTCAGTAACCCTCCCCCTATTTTAAGGTTCCTAGATACGCCACTCTCTATTCGGCCTTGAGAACTTTTCGTTTCTCAAAAATGAGGGCGCGCCTAGGTCAATAGGATAGGATGGAGCGAAATACTACGTCCCAACTTTTCTGTTGTTTTCAGTGCGAGGTGCAAACATCCTCATATGTGTTAAGGACTATAGTAGACCTGAACATATTTGTATATGTTTAGGTATATATGTTATGTAAAGTGTGTGAGTGTCCTGTCCTGGTCCAGTCTACGATATAAAAAAAATGTTTGCAATGTGACATGACAGAACACTTGAATTTGAATTCCGCTGAGCGCATAGACACATTTTTGACTGAGAAAAAAGACCACCCCCTCGACTTTCTCTTTAAAAAGCACTGCATAGGCCCTATATCTTTTTTTTACCGGCTACTCAAGCTGAAGTCTGGAGTGTGCATTCACTAACGATCAAGAACAACTGTGAAAAACATGGTTTCCATAAATCGATACACGCTATCGCCGGTTAAATGGTAGAGTCTTCTAGATTGCGTCTTGACAGTACGGTTACGCATTGGTTACGCAGTGTAGCGATTAGATTTTTGCAATGAAAATATGGAACGCCAAAAGGGCAACCTTGAACACTTCAACGATTATACGTATACAAACAGTACCAACGAATACACAGGCACTCCAATGAATGTACAAGCACTCCAATGAATATTGAAACACTCCAACGAATATAGAAACACTCCAACGAATGTACAAGCACTAACGAATATAGAAACGCACTCCAATGAATATTG